>NW_026800004.1:0-190061 GCF_032191835.1 Heteronotia binoei | reverse complement strand
TATTTCCCAATTAAACTGTGTAAGGTGAGACAGTGGTCAAGAGTGGAACTATGCTTTCTAAAACCTGTCTGCTCTGGGGCAATCATATTTTCAAGGACCAGCCAAGTGAAAAATTTATCTAAGAGGTGTTTAGCATAAATTTTGCTACAGATGTTTAATAGGCTGATCAGACGGTAGTTGGAGGGTTGGTCTCTTTTGCCTTTCTTAAAGAGAGGCACCACAATAGCTGTCCTCCAAGCAGTTGAAATATGCCCAATAGAGTCGATGAAAGTAAACAAGGAGTGTTTCTTTAAAACACTCCGGAGGTATGCCATCAGAGCCAGGTGCCTTACCTTATTTTATCTGATCAATGTGGGATTTAATTTCATTAGGGGTGGCAGGAGGCTACTCTGCCAAGCTCTCAAAGTCGGAGGACCTAACCGGAAAGGATGGAGTATCATGGTATAGCTGATAACTCCAAATATGCAAACTACTTCACAGCGCCTTTACCCTCCAATTTTGCCTGATAAATGGATCTCCTTTTTCCATTCTCTATACCCATTTTTAGACAACATCAACTGGCCCTTTCCTGAAGAGATCTAGAGCAGCACTGACAAGGTAGCCCACAGGTATCCTCCAGAGAGCCTATGGGAAGGAAGTGGACTGGAAACGGCCGTAACTAATTGGTCCAAGGTTGTTTTGCTGTCAACCATCAGCTCCTCCCTCTCTGTTACTGTCTGTGAGCAACAGAGTCAGTACCTCAGGTTTGGCTCAAATCTGGCTGGGGATTTGGGCTCCAAACAAAATAATTGTTTGGTCTGTGCTCACCAAAGTCAAGGACAGGGTGACTGTGATTTCATAACCCCTTCAACACTAGCCTGTGCACTGTATGCTCTTTCAAGAACGACATCTTTTTTCTTGGCAGCAAAGCAAACCGCTACCCCACCTAACAAAGGCAGTTCTACAACAGAGTTTGAACTCCACTCTAGCTTACACCTTCCACATTTCTGGACAGACATGGGGGAGGAGGCAAGGCAAAATTAATGTTCCGACATTAAGAGAAGCATTGTCTGTAGCCAGGTGAATGAGATCCAGATTTCAGAAAGAACAGAAGAGGACTGTGAGGGAGAAAAATCCTTGGCCTAAAGCACACTGAATAAAATGGGGCTTACTTTTGAGTATACCTGCTCAGGATTGCTCCCTCAGTGTCATTTTCATAGCTCCATATGAGAGCCAGTTTGGTGTAGTGGTTAAATGTGTGGATTCTTATCTAGGTCAACCGGGTTTGATTCCCCACTCCTTCACTTGCAGCTGCTGGAATGGCCTTAGGTCAGCCATAGCTCTCTCAGAGGTTGTCCTTGAAAAGGCAGCTGCTGTGAGAGCCCTCTCAGCCCCACCCACCTCACAGGGTGTCTGTTGTGGGGAGAGAAGATAAAGGAGATTGTATGCCGCTCTGAGTCTCTGATTCAGAGAGAAGGGCGGGGTATAAATCTGCAATTCTTCTCCTGCTGGTTCTGTTGCTGCTTCTTCCTCCTCCTCCACTACTACTGTGAGGGAGAAAAATCCACACCCAGCCCTACTGATCTGCAGTGCTTCTGTCTCTGTTGAAACAGCACTAAGAATTTGACCATGACAGGGCTTTGGTGGAATGTTCAGTGATTAGCTTGGGGGGGTTACCTTGGATCTGTGTGCCACGAGAGTTCATGGAAGCAAATGTTACTGCAGAAAACCAGAATTATTTTTTTAAGGAGACAGGCTCTCAGAGCAAGAAAGGGAAAGCAGAGAAAGTTTTCCAACCTTGTTTTGTGGAGCTGTACACTGTTGTTTATTTAACATAAGTAGGTGCTTTACAGAGATTTAAAAAGAAAGCAAGCCCCTCGTGGTGTTAAGAAAAGCATGGGTTGATGTTTGAGCAATACAAGACCAAGGAGTGGCAGCATTGTGTCATCTGCAGAGAAAGAGGGAACATGAATTCACCTTAAGGATTGGGGGGGGGGGGGTGTGTGTGGAAAAGAGCCCTACTTATTGGGGGAGTGGTATAAGATAATGAGAGAAACTTGTCTTATTGGGAGGGGGGATTTTCTGCAGCTCTAAATTGTAATATTTTTATGCTATATCCAGTTGTGACATCTTGTCTTTTTTATAATTCATATGCCTAACAAGATTTGGGGGTAGATGACTGAGAGGTGTTGAAGCAAGGTCATGTTAAAGATCCTACAAGTAGGCTTCAGCAGTATGTCGATTGGGAACTACCAGAAGTTCAAGCTGGGTTTTCGGAGAGGTAGAGGAACTAGAGATCAAATTGCCAACATTCGATGGATTATGGAGAAAGCACGGGAGTATCAGAAAAATGTCTATTTCTGCTTCATTGACTATGCTAAAGCCTTTGATTGTGTGGATCACAACAAACTGTGACAAGTCCTTAAAGAGTTGGGAGTACCAGACCACCTCACATGTCTCCTGTATAAGGGTCAAGAAGCAACTGTCAGAATGGGATATGGAACAACTGATTGGTTTAGAATAGGAAAAGGGGTTCAACAAGGATATATATTGTCACCCTGCTTATTTAATTTATATGCGGAATACAGCATGTGGAATGCCGACCTGGATGAAGCACAAACCAGAATTAAGATTGCCGGGAAAAACATCAACAACCTTGATAAAAACCAGGAAAAACATCAACAACCTTGATATGCAGATGATACCACTCTAATGGCATTTAAATGCCCCCCCCCCCAAATACTACAGTCTCATCTGAATTGAACCCCTGTTCTGAACTCATAGTGCCTGTCTGATTGAGAGTCTTCATGTGAGCCTTGTGTTGGATACAAGGGCATTTGGAACATATAATCAGCCCTCAGTAATCCTTACAGTGACTTTGTAAGGCAGGTCAGGTTAATAAGTGTTCCAGGTGTGAAGATGGAGTTGTGGCTGAGGCTGAAAGCTAGGAATTTGCCTGGAGAGCTTGAGGATGAGGTGAAATGTGAATCATGGCCTCCCCCCCCACACACAATAAGAAGACGATGACTGAAGAAGATAAGATATTGGATTTATATCCCGCCCTCCACTCCAAAGAGTCTCAGAGCGGCTCACAATCTCCTTTACCTTCCTCCCCCACAACAGACACCCTGTGAGGTGGGTGGGGCTGGAGAGGGCTCTCACAGCAGCTGCCCTTTCAAGGACAACCTCTGCCAGAGCTATGGCTGACCCAAGGCCATGCTAGCAGGTGGAAGTGGAGGAGTGGGGGATCAAACATGTACGAAAGACTCCCTCAGCCACAGGTATCTTGTGTTTGAGGTGCTATTAGGAGGCTTGGAAGCTGTGATCTGTGATGGTATTTTCATGCATGCAGACATTGCAGTTATCAAGGAGGGAACAGCAATGTGGGAACACAGCCTAATGGTCCCAAAGCAGGGCTGGAACAAACATGATACAACAGCCTTACTGCTAAACAAATCTGTATCTGATCTGCACCTGCAACAGCATCTCACGGACACTATGCTCTGTAGCACACAAGGCATTCCTAACTTTCCATCAAAAAAGTTGCTATTGTAAGTGTTTACAGCGGAAGGGGCAGAAAAGAGGCTTGTGCAAGAGAGTGCAGAACAGAAAAGTGGGAGTTCAGGTGCCTTCAAAGGCCTACGAGCAACAGGGTGTGTCTATCATCATGCATCATTCATAATTAAATTAGTTATATACAGGGGTTGTTTTGTAGAAAAATAGGTGGTGGAGCTCATCTAGGGATTGTTACGCAGCTGCACCTACTATTCAATGGACAAGGTGGGGAGGAAGAGGGGGAACCCTCAGAAAGGTTCAGGAGCTGCGCTCCCATGAGCTCCTGTTGAATCTGAGGCCTGGTTATACATGATTCTAAAGAAATAATTGTCCAAACAACCTTTATGTTGAAAGCAAAGCACAACAATGTTCTTGACAGTCCTCAGACCTGAGCATTCCTGTGGTTCCCGACTCTTGGAGGGGGGGGGGGGGGAGGAATCTCTCTTTGAATGATAACTTTCCCAATGGCATCATCAACTATTCACTTATTCATTTAACCCGCTACAGTGTTGAAGTTTTGTCTTGATTTTCACTAGCATCCTAATACCAACAACTATCCAGAACAGCTTGAGTTTTCCCCACTCTGGAAAGAAGGCCAAGACCAGTGTCATGCGACTAGTGCTGCATATTTCTTATCCTATCTTTTCATCTGCTGGTTGGGTGTGCTGGATTGTACGTTAAAATGGGGGTACATTATCATGTGCTTCATTTTTGCTATTGCTGCATAAACATCATGCAACAGACACAAAATAAGGAAGGAAGGGAATGTGAGTGGAGAAAGGTGAGAGGAACGAAACGATGAAAGGGAGGACACGATACCAGTGAAGGTTGGCCCATATGCAAAGGGGTTGGATAGGACTGTTAACGTAGTGGAACTCCTAAGCTAGGCATGGCAGCTGTAGCCATATTTGTTGCTCATGCGTCTGCCTTATTCATATATAAAACGAGGGGCTGGGGAGTCTAATTTTTATGTCAGAATGGATGCACATGTATAGGGAACTGAACCCTCCCTTATCCTGTACTTTCCCTCACCATGGTCTGTTGCCCCTCTCAGCTCTTTCAATACCATTCAGTGAACTGGATTTGGAGAAAAGTACCCAGTGATGGTACAGAAGGAAGTTAGAGAGTGGGTGCGGCAGGATTCATCTTCCGTGGTCCACACACATGTAAATATTAATTCCCCTGCTCACTTCATATGTGAACAAATATGTGAACATCAAACATGGCTGCCACTGACACTTCTACCGTAGGTTGGTTCATAGGTTTGGGTAAGGCTGGAGTGTTTTTAATACCGTAGGTAAAAGCAACCTAAAGTCAAGAAGATTTCTATGGGCTTGGATCACTCTCCATATGAAACTCAAACACTAGGCATCCTATGAATAATCCTGAAGCTTTTTTTAATATCAAAGAAAAGAATCTGGATTCATCCATACAACACACACAGAGCAGGAGAGAATCCAGGAACTGGCTTTTTATATGGTTCAATAGATCTGCGATAGTCTGTGGAAATCATTCCATTAGACAGGAAAGGAACGATATATTTGGTTAAAAGACCACTGTGTTTCAAATATGGGATGAAAGCTTGCTGCAGGGTTAATCTGAACATTTCTACCAAATCTAATACCAAACATATTCCAGCTAATTCACAAAGACTGCTGAAGATGTTAACCATATGACTGTAGCCTAGAAAGAGACAGAAAGGTTCTGCTTAACATATAAAATAAGAGGTGCTGGGGCCAAAAGTCTGCCCAAGAACCTCGTAATTGCTGCATTAAAAAACCATAAACTGGAAGCCCAGGGAAAGAGTTGGACTGTAGAAAGCATGACTGGTATGTGGTAAAGGGCACTCTTTCCTTTGTATCCTGATCCCAGAACTGAACAAAACACGCCCAACACAATGTGTAACTGTAGAGGTTCTGGCTTCCAGAGTTTGACTCTGATTCTTCTGAAAGAATGGAGCCCCATAAGATTAGTATGCAGGCCACGTGGATGGACAATCAAAACTGTCAGATTTAGTTCTGCATAAGCCAGTACTGAAGACTTCTGATCAGTGTTCACTCTAAGCTGCGTTAGTGTGAGCTAGCTCACATATTTTTAGCCTCTGGCTCACACATTTTTTTTCTTAGCTCAGGAAGGATGACCCTAGAGCACACTAATTTATGCAGTAGCTCACAACTTTAATCCCAGTAGCTCATAAAGTAGAATTTTTGCTCACAAGACTCTGCAGCTTAGAGGGAACATTGCTTCTGATTATAAGTACTTTTAATTAAAAACACTTTCAGGAGCAGAAGGGAATGAAACACCCAACACAACTGTTCTTCTTTTCCTCTCCGAGTAGTAATAAGTGTTTTCTCCATCCCCCACCCCAAAATATAAGGAGTTGTTTTTTTAAGATTTTTGTCTGTCTGCATATCTGATGCATGGAGTGTTTTCCGCATGGACTTGTGTGATTTCCCCATTGCCAGTGTGGCTGTCAATGCAATGCAGCAGCAGTGAGACTCGGGCTCCCCACATGTCAGGTCTCCCACAGCAGCCATTCTCCCCTGCCATTGGGAGGGCCTTTTTCTTTCTTTTGAAAAATCTGCAATTGGCATAACCTTATAGTGTTACAACAATGTCTGTCTCAGCGTCTCTGAATTTCCATCTTTCATTTCAAAACAAGTTAAGTCTCAAGCACCTTTCACTGTGGAAATATTCTTTTCCTTGTGTATCTGCACAACAAAAGGGGCTAGATACTTTTAAAAAAAGCAAAAGCTGGGAATCCAGAAACCCTGAGAGACACATTGTTATAAAATTATAATGCTATAAAGGTATGTCAGTTGCTTGCTTGCTTGTTTAAAAGCCCTCCAATGGGAGCAGGAAATGGCCCCCACAGAGACTGGAGCAAGGGAAAAGGTGCCAATGGGAGTGTAACCAGAAAGATCTAGACTTCCTAGTCTATATGAATGTCAAAACTCCTGCAGCATAACAAGTTCAAGACAGATCACTTGAAAGATGAGGAAAACCCAGGAGATGCACAGAAGCATCATAGGGCTGTGGGGAAGTAGGGAATAAACCCACTTCCCACTAGGCCTTCTTGCTGGGGTAAATAACCCTTGTGTAAGTGCCCAGTGTCATACGTCCTTAGATATGTCTTGTAACTTGGGTTCTTGTGTATCATTACAGAATCCGGCCCCTTCCCGCCCGTGCCTGCTTCAGCTGGCTTTAGGGCGGGGGCCGAGTTTGCCTCCCCGGATGGAGCGAGGCAAACGGCTCCGTCATCCGGGGAAGCTTTGGGGGCGTGGTTATGGGGCTTTTTAGCCAGACCGCGCCCCCGGCCACGCACTTCGCTGGCCGTTTTCGGGTGGGAAGCAGCGTTCGGCTTACCTCCGTCGGGGCGCGGCTGGGCCTTGCAGCGTCGTCGGGTTGGCGTGTGAGCCGCTGCAGTCGACGAGGGCTTCCCTGTGACGGCCGCTTTTTTCTTCGCCGCGCGAGCGCGGCGCCGCAATTGGGACCCATTTCGCCGCTGAACAGCTGACGGGCGGGCTTCGCACGCGCGGCTATCGGCCGCGCCAGGTTTCGTTTTTCCCCCACCCACCCCCCCCTTCCTGTTTTTGGTCTGCTGCCGTTATAGCTTGCATTCCAGGGAGTTTTGGGTGTAATTGGAGCCTAGGACTCTTCCCTCTGGGGGCTGGTGGTCGGGGTTGCTTGTTTCTCTTCCTCTCTACAATTATCAGCCTGGTACACAGGTGCTGCTGGGTCCTGCTAGAGGCTTTTTGCCAGTGCCTGGGAATCATTATGCCTAAGGGGCAAGGGAAATCTAAGGGCAAGCAGCCCTTAAAGGCTGGCCAGAAAAGGCCCATTCCCAGTGGGCCCCCTGGAGTTGAACAGGAGGCCCAAACTAGGCAGGCTATTGTAGCCAGCCTTGAGGCTTTAGAAAGGCACCATGGAGTGGATGTGCAATCCCTCCCTGGGCGGGGCCGTAAGGCAGCTAGGACGTCCACCAGGGCCTTCGAGCAGGAGGTCCTGGCTCGTCTCTCATCTTTGCAGGAGATGGCGGCCCTGCCTGGGCCATCAGGTGGAGCGGGACCAGAACCTCAGGACGACAGTTCGGATGCAGATGAAGGTAATCATCCAGAAGTGCCTGCTCGCCCGGAGGATGTTGGTGGCGCCGTCCCGGCTGGGGCTCCTGCAGGTGTGGTGCCAGACGGTAAGCAAGGCCTCCCGTGCGTTCCTGGCTCTTGGCCGTGGGGGGGTTTGAACCCCTGGGGTCCGACAAGCCCGGCACTCCCTCTGGCCAACCTTGGCCAGGGGTCTTCTGTTGGTCCTATGTTTGCTTTCAACGCAGCAGCTGCAGCTGGCTCTTCGGGTCAGGGACAGATTTTGCCTTGGACCCCTCCACTCGGAGCAGGGTCTACGCCTACTCCTTCAGCCCCTCTTGGTTCCGGTGGGCAACCGCCCCCCTCGGGTTCCTTGCCGTGGGGTTTTCAATGGGGTAGCATCCCTGCACCGGGTTGGACGGTTCCTCAGTGGGGGGGGTGGGGCTGCCCACCAAATTTGTTGGGATCAGTCCCCTTCCATTGCCGCCCTTTTGGTGACACCGCTATGCCTTTGGGTGATCACCTCACGCCGGCCACCCGGGAAAAAATTCTCCGGGGTGAATACGTTGATGTCTTTGCCCTTCTCTATCGGGAGTTAGAAAAGAAAGAAAAAGAAGATTTAGACGAGAAGGACAAAGAGAGGATCAAACGCCGCAAGGTTGAGCGTAACTGGTCCAATTGGTTGCCCGGTTTCTTAATCTATGCCGGGGTTGTCGCGCGGGCGCAGCCTTTACGGGCCGCACCTCTTTTTCAATACCTGGATATAATTTTTAAGGCCTACACGGACTTCTCCGGCGCTGCATGGTTGCAGTATGACGAGGAGTTCCGGATGAGGGCGGCATTGAACCCTACCATCCCATGGGACCACATTCACCAGCAGTTGTGGCTCCAGCTTATGTCACCGGCCAAGCCCAACTCTGGGGATAGGTCTGATAGTGGCCACCTCGTTAACAGGCATGTATCCGCATCTGGTACCCGCGCGTCGGCGGGGCAGCCGGTTCAACCCCGGCTGGTGTGTTGGGATTTCTCGTCCCAAGGGGGTTGTAACAGGAAGCCGTGTAAATACAGGCACGAGTGCCCCCTGTGTGGCGGGTCCCATTCCCTGGTCTCATGTAACAAAACAAAGCCCCGAGCCGGCGCCAAGCGGACCGGGAGTAATAGCAGCTCCCAAGCAGTTGGAAAAGGGCCCCAGCCCCATCAAGGTGACGGTCCTTAAGAAGTTGTTAGTTGGTTACCCGCGCTCCCGCGACCGAGTTTATTTGTTAGATGGGTTTTGTTATGGTTTCCGCATCCCTTTTCAGGGTCCCAGGGGCCCCTGTATGGCCAGGAACTTGCAGTCGGTCAAAGGTATGGAAACGGTGGTTCGTGAAAAGATCCTGAAGGAATGCAAGGAGGGCCGTGTTTTAGGCCCTTTCGACAGCCCCCCAGTTCCCAATTTGAGGGTATCCCCGTTGGGGGTAGTGCCTAAGAAGGCACCTGGGGAGTTTCGGTTGATTCACCACCTCTCCTATCCTAAGGGCGGCTCGGTTAATGACGCCATACCTGAATCCCTCTGTTCAGTGAGATACACCTCATTTGATCAGGCTGTCGCGATCGTGCGAAGTTGTGGCCCGGGGGCCGAAATGGCGAAATGCGACATTAAGTCAGCATTTCGCCTTTTGCCGGTACACCCGCAAGACTTCGAGCTCCTGGGTTTCACCTTTGAGGGGAAGTTTTATATGGATCGAGCCCTGCCAATGGGATGTTCTATCTCCTGCTCAGCTTTTGAGCGTTTTAGCACTTTCATTGAATGGGCCTTGCGAGCACGATCCGGTTCCGCCTCTACGGTCCATTATTTGGACGATTTTTTGTTTGTAGGCCGCCAAGGGACGGGCCAATGCGCCCACTTGCTCCAGTCCTTCCAGGGCTTGGCGGCTGAGCTGGGTCTACCGCTTGCCCCTGAAAAGACCGAAGGCCCGGTGACCAGATTAACCTTCTTGGGCATTGAGTTGGATTCGGTTGATCAGGCTTCCAGGTTACCTGCTGACAAAATTAATAGGCTGAAGCAGATGTTGGCCGCCGCCAAGGGCCAACGTAAGCTGTCTCTCCTTGAGCTCCAGACTCTTGTGGGCCACTTGAACTTCGCCTGCAAGGTGGTCGCCCCGGGGAGAGCATTTTTGCGGCGCCTTTGCGACGCTATGTCGGGTTTGCGCCGCCCCCACCATCGAGTGAGGGTTACTCAGGGCATGCGGCTTGACTTGCAGGTCTGGGAGCGTTTTCTGGCCAATTTCAACGGGGTGTCCTTTTGGCGCGAGGAGTTGAAACTGGAAGCTGAACTCCAAGTCACATCCGATGCCTCCGGGGCGGTCGGCTTCGGTGTTTACTTTCGGGGCCACTGGTGTGCGGAGGTGTGGCCCACCGAATGGCTTGCTAGCGGCCTCTGCAGGAATTTAACTTTCTTGGAATTTTTTCCTATAGTAGTTGCAATTAGGTTATGGGGCCCTGCTTTGGCAAACCGGGTGGTCCACTTCTGGTGTGACAATTTAGCTGTGGTACACGTGATCAACACGTTGTCTTCCAAGTCAGTCCCGGTTATGCGCCTTGTGAGGGCCTTTGTGTTAAGCTGTTTAAGGTTAAATGTTTTGTTTTGTGCTAAGCATGTGCCCGGAGTTTGCAATGGGGTGGCGGATGCTCTGTCTCGTCGGCAGATGGAGCGCTTCCGCCTTCTTGCACCAGAGGCCGATCTCCTGCCGGCTCGGATGCCCCCAGAGATGTGGCGGCTTGGAGACTCGAGGCCAACAGAGCAATGATGCTGGCACTGGCGCCTTCTACCCGGAAGGCCTACGATCTTTCGGTACACCAGTTCCGGTCCTTTAGGGAGCTGGTGGGGTTGGCCAACCGGTGGCCGGTCCCGGTGGCCCACCTCATGCAGTTTTGTGTTCACTTGAGAGGTAAGGGTCTTGTTGTTAAAACGATCAGGGCCAAGTTGGCCGCCCTCGCTTTTCATGCAAAAAGTAGGGGTTTACCCGATCGCACCGATGATTTTAGATTGAGGAAAATGCTGGAGGGTTGGGCGCGGGAGCAAGGTCCGCGACCCGACAACAGGCAACCCTTTTCTCCTACGGTTTTGAAGGGCCTCAGGTCAGCCTGGCCTGCAGTTTGTTTTTCCAATTTTGAGGCGACCCTTTTTCAGGCAGCGTCCATGATGGCATTTTTTGGGGCGCTCAGAGTGAGCGAGCTGGTGGTCAGCTCCCGGCAGGACCGCTCTCAGCGGGCCCTGCAGTTGGGTGACGTAAAAATGCAGGCTGACTGTGTGGTCATTTCAATACGCAGGTCAAAGACGGATCAAAAACAGCGTGGTACGAGCATCTCACTGGGTGGGTGTGATGACACGGATATCTGCCCGGTGGCGGCCTTCAGGGATTATATCGCTGTTCGGGGCGATGATGCGGGGCCTCTATTTCGGCACGAGGATGGGTCCCCATTGACCAAATTTCAGTTTTGGTCTATAACCAGCCGGGCCCTGGATAGGCTTGGCCTCGGGGGAGTCCATTTTGGGACTCATTCCTTCCGCATTGGGGCGGCATCAACGGCAGCAGCCATGGGCTACCCGGGGCCCGCGATTCAGAAGGTGGGACGGTGGAGGTCCACGGCTTACAAGGGCTATGTTCGCCCCATTACCCATTGAGGGGTTGGTTGTTTTTCTCACATTGTTACCTTTCTTGTTTCAGGTGCTGTGGCGAGCGGCGAGAGGACAAGGATCTTGATCGCCGGCCACAGCATGATATTCTGGGCTGCCCATTTTGCTCGGCGGTCCCCCTTTGGTTCTCAGTTGGGCCTCAGCGAGCGGGCAGTGTTGGAATGGCAGGGGCGCCGTGGCCTACGTTGGGACGGCCTCTTGCCGCTTTTGTTCCGGGAGGGGGAAGGTCTCCCGCCTCAGATACTGGTGATTCACCTTGGGGGCAACGATCTGGGCCTGGTGCAGGGGAGGGCCCTGTCTCACCAGGCGATCGAGGACCTCCAGGTGGTGCGGAGCAGGTGGCCCGAGGTGTTGATAGTGTGGTCCGCCATCCTCCCACGGCGGGTGTGGAGGTCGGCTTTGAACCCGGCCGGCGTCGAGAGGGCTCGGCGCAAGGCTAACAGGGCGATGCGGAGGGCGCTCGCCGGGGGCCTTGGTATTTACCTTCCCCACCCGGGCATTAGGTCTTATATGGCGGACCTGTATCGACCAGATGGCGTCCACCTGTCCGCGGCTGGCAACAGGGCCTTTCTTCGGGACCTACAGCTGGGGCTTCGGCTGGCTTTAGGCCTGCCGGTGGGCACAAGTGCCTAAGCTGAGGCTTGGCATTGTGGTGGCGGGATTTGAAGGCAGGTTTGTTTTGGTGACCACCCGTGGTTTTCCCCGTAAGGGAAGTGGCGGATGATGGACGGCAGCTGGGTTAAAACGGCCCTCTGCTGTCCTTCTCGCCACAGGGTTACCTCGTTTAGCGAGCCGTTCCGGTAAGGGCGGCTGCGACATTTGGAGGTTACACCCGACCAGGCCGGCCTGGCAGCAGCTAGTCTTTCGGCTGCTGCTGGGGGCGGGGTGGTTCGCCCACCGGGTCCGGGAAGGGTTGTGGAGTACCCTTCGCCGGTCCGGTCAGTTAGGTTGCCCCATGCTGTTGGTTTTAATAAAGTTGCCCTGTTTTAAACCCACACACCGTGTTGTCTCGTTCTTCTGACTGGGGGGGCAATCCGGCCCCTTCCCGCCCGTGCCTGCTTCAGCTGGCTTTAGGGCGGGGGCCGAGTTTGCCTCCCCGGATGGAGCGAGGCAAACGGCTCCGTCATCCGGGGAAGCTTTGGGGGCGTGGTTATGGGGCTTTTTAGCCAGACCGCGCCCCCGGCCACGCACTTCGCTGGCCGTTTTCGGCCCTCCCTCCCACCCTGCAATAGTACAGGCTCCTCCGGTCGCCGTTGTTTCGGGGCCAGGTAGGAATTTTTTCATCCCATCTGATTGGCCTGAGTTGGGATGTTTTTCGCCTACCTTGTACTGTTGTCTTGAGGCTGGGCTTCTCGTTAGGTAACTTTATTTGGGCGGGATTTGAAGGCAGGTTTGTTTTGGTGACCACCCGTGGTTTTCCCCGTAAGGGAAGTGGCGGATGATGGACGGCAGCTGGGTTAAAATGGCCCTCTGCTGTCCTTCTCGCCACAGGGTTACCTCGTTTAGCGAGCCGTTCCGGTAAGGGCGGCTGCGACATTTGGAGGTTACACCCGACCAGGCCGGCCTGGCAGCAGCTAGTCTTTCGGCTGCTGCTGGGGGCGGGGTGGTTCGCCCACCGGGTCCGGGAAGGGTTGTGGAGTACCCTTCGCCGGTCCGGTCAGTTAGGTTGCCCCATGCTGTTGGTTTTAATAAAGTTGCCCTGTTTTAAACCCACACACCGTGTTGTCTCGTTCTTCCGACTGGGGGGGCAATCAATCACCTTGTACAACTCATTCTGTATTGAGTATGATTTGGTAGTCAGCGTATACAAATACTAGACTATTGGTCCAATTCTGTCTGATTTCTCCAAGATCTCAAACAGAGAACCCTTTTTATCCCTGTTACTGAAACTGCCTTTAAACGGGACATGCCAGGGAGACACCTGGGAATTTCAGCATGTATTCAGCCACAGCCTTATGACCCCTTGTTCCTTTTTATTCCCAGGCACTTGTTCTGAAGGGAAGGAATGAACTGTATCTCAGCAAACAGAAATAGAGGATGAATTAATCCAGAAGTTTTTCAAACAATCTCCAACATGGTGGCTCCACTGTAAGAAAATTAAAGATGTAACACATAACAACCAACTAAGAACAATGCAACCTAGTTAAGAATTGCTTTTCTCTATCTGTCGATGGATGGCCAGCTGGACTCCACCCCAGATAATCTGGACAGGGCATTAGAAGCTGTGGCTGGGTGGCTACAGCAGAGCTGGTTGAAATTAAATCCAATGAAAACAGAGGCCCTGTATCTGAGTTCTGGGGGCTTTGGATCAGAAATCTGGCTCCCAACACTTGGTGGGGGCCCTCTGATACCAGCACTGAGGGCAAGGAGATATGGGGTGATCCTGGATGTCTCCTTTTCAATGGAGGCCCAGGTCACCACTGTTGCCAGGTCTACTTTTTATCATCTGAGGCAGGTCAGGCAACTTGTTCCCTAGCTCTTGGATTACTGTAATTACTCTACACAGAGCAGCCCTTGAACTTGACCGAGAAACTCTAGTGCGGAATGCAGCAGCGTGCTTGCCGATGGCATCGTCTGTGCAGAAACACATTCAGCCAGTGCCTTGCCAACTGCACTGGCTACTGGTTGAGAACGAGATCTGCTTCAAGGTTATGGCGCTGACCTTTAAAGCCCTATGTGGCTTGGGACCAGCATACCTTCAGGACCATCTCACCCCATATGTGCCCCAGAGAGCCCACTGACCAACATCTACTGGTAGTCCCTATTCCAAAAGACATCCGCTTAGCCCAGGGTTGTATCTAGGATTTTATCTGGAGGTGGTGCTGGTGGATGCTAATTTAATTAATGGAGCATAAAGAAGATGAGAGGGGTGTTGGGGTACCAGAAGGTGTGGCTGTCAAATTTGGGAGGGGATACTGCCCCCACAGCTCCTGCCTAGTTATGGCCCTGGCTTAGCCTGAACCAGGGCCGGTTGAACTGATCTCTGTCGCTTGAAAATCAGTTGTAATAGCGGGAGCTCTCCATCCACCGCCTGGTGGTTGGCAATCCTAACTCACATGTATCTGTCACATTTAAATTTTAGCTCTTTAGATGTATACTAACAATGTATACAGAAGCTCTAATTGTACAAATATGGTGACAAGAGACAAGTGTAGCAAGTTCAGAACCACTGGAAGAGCACCTTATTATCTAGAGAATAATAAACCAGCTTGTGTGAGAGAGCTTGAGCTCTCTTGCATGATTATTCTGTGGTCCCTGAAAAACTAAACTGTTAGGAGTTTACAACAGCCCCCATTTAATTGGCTCAAGAGTAGCCAAAATGGTTTTATTTTCTATCATAGTCTTCCTGGGGACTGAGAATCCTAGTACATGGCTGAGGCACACAACAGAAGCTCTGTATTGTCCTTCAACAGCACCAAAGGTCTAACTGCACCTTACATGGAATTTTCAAAATCAGATGGTTCATATTTATTTTGACATTAAAAATGCAGCCCCCATTCCATTTCCCCAGTAGAAATCACACCCCAGCGGGAGTGGGGCTTGATACTCCCTTAGCTCCAAGCTCTCTGGCGTTTTTCTCAATTGCCCTTTGGCTGCTTTTTAAGCACTAAAGACAACTTTGGGAGATTAATAGTTGCAATCCTAGACAGAGTTACACCAGTCTAAAACCAACCTTTTTCACTTGAATAATTTATAACAAGATTCTCTCCAAAGCTCTCTCTGCCTCCACTCTTCCTCCTCACCTTCTCTAATTTTGCCTGTAAGTGTTTCACATATATGAAGAAGCAAGCTCTCACAAAATCTCATATTGAAATAAATATTTTTAGTCTTTACAGTGTCCTAGCCTAGACAGCCCAGGCTAGCCTGATGCAATTAGTTCTCAGGAGCTAAGCAGGGTTAGCCCTGGTTAGTGTTTGGATGGGAGACCATCAAGAGAATACCAAGGTTATTATTCCTAGGAAAGCAATGGCAAGCCATTTCTCAATATCTTTGACCATGAAAACACTTCAGGATTGCCATAGGTTTGCTGCGACTTCATAGGAAAAAGGAGAAGTCTTTATGGTGTCACTAGATTATTGTTTTATAGGATTGCAGTGAAAGATCTCCCATGTGTCATTTGACCTGAGGTACTATTGGAAACAAATGAAAGTAACAGGGCAAATGGCTCTGCCCTGTTATTTTTCTCTGAAAAAGGAATTCTGAATTGTAGTTACGAGTACCATGCAAACAAATATATTTCTGTAGAATAACAGAATCAATACATATTACCCCATTTCATTTCTAGTTGTATATATCATGACTGGAAGTTGAAGAAAACACAGGCCGAGCTACTCAGTGCAATGAAGGATAGTTTTCTTGTGGGGTGTGTGTGTGTGTGTGTGTGAAATCACAGAAGCAAACAAACAAAAAAATCCTTTTAGTAGTACAGACCAATCCTTGTTATGTAGTCTGTGAGTTTCAGGCTTTACAGAACTCTTTCTCAAGCTAGATACCAAGGACAAAGATTAATAAAGGAATTTAAAAAGACATTTCTGTGTTATGATGATAAGCCATGTCTGCAGTTCATTTCAGTCTTAAGATAGAATGAGGGAAGTTCTTGCAGACTAAAGTTAAAGAACTCTGTTTAGAAGATATGAAGTTATTCAGATACTAGGAAGCAAACAAACTTTTATTTGAAAAAACAAAAATCATAATTCACTGAACTGTCAAGCGCGCTCATTTCTGTAACCTAATTTCCCCTTAGACAAAGACACAGAGCAGGTCACCAGCTCTCCTCTGCTCCCCCCTTATTTACAACCATTGGGCAAGTAGTAAATCCATCTGGCCCAAGGATGTTTATGCTATAGCCTGGCTGGTATTACTTTCAAGTCACCTCTCCCACAAATTCACACAGACAACTCTTATCTTCTTCCAGCATAGTGTGAGAATGGTTGATATTTCCAAATAACCTAAATTCCTTAGCAGTAAAATAGATAGTTGTGTAGCAACCTTTGAACCCGTGACTCAATGATGCATCTGTATGGTACCCTTTGATGATATCCTATATAGAAGAAGAAGAAGAAGATATTAGATTTATATCCCGCCCTCCACTCCGAAGAGTCTCAGAGCGGCTCACAATCTCCTTTACCTTCCTCCCCCACAACAGACACCCTGTGAGGTGGGTGGGGCTGGAGAGGGCTCTCACAGCAGCTGCCCTTTCAAGGACAATCTCTGCCAGAGCTATGGCTGACCCAAGGCCATTCCAGCAGGTGCAAGTGGAGGAGTGGGGAATCAAACCCGGTTTTCCCAGATAAGAGTCCGCACACTTAACCACTACACCAAACTGGCTCTTGTGTATAGCAATTGTGTAACTTTGTATATGTCATTACTCCCAAGACTTGCGTCCTTGGTACAGCTCCTGAGTTTCTAACAATAAAACAGCTTTGATTTAAAACAAAAGACTGCTTATTGAGAAATATCGGTGCTTGACACCAGCACTACTTGCAACTCACTATCAAGGCAGAGAATGGGAGTTACATTCGGCATTACATGTGACATTTAGCCCACACTAAACCATCCCATCATTACATGGAAACAAAAGGAAGGAAGACAAAATATACTCAAAAATTCAAACTGAGTTTGTAAGGTGAGGTTACACAAAACAGAGCATGGCAAAATTCCACTGTTTATTCACTTGGAGGGTTGAGAGCTGCTTGTTTCCACGAGGGAACATCTATGTTGAAGTTTCATTTGGGGCTGAGGATTCAGGCCCAGGAGCAACGGATTCTGGTTGACTCTCTCTGTTGGCTTCAGCAGAACTGCGAAAATCCTCTGAGACAGTAACAGTCTGTGAAAGAAAGTCAGAGCTGCTTCTGAGCATTAGCAAGTCATACTTGTTCTCATACATTTTCCCATATGTCCCTGCCACCTTCCTTTGTGCCTGACTCATAGGCTGTTCCAAAAGTTGTAGCCTATGAAAAGTGCTTCACACTGGCAGTACTCCATGCCACAGGTCTCACTTTAACAAACTTCTTCTGTAAAGCATCAGTCAGCTCCAGGCTGGGATATTCCAGGAGACTTGGGGGGTGGAGCATGGGGAGGGCAGGGATCTCAGCAGAATGTTATGCCAGGACTCTACCCTTCAAGACAGCCATTTTCTCCTGTTGTCTGGATATCAGTTGTAACTCCAAGAAATCTCCCGGCTCCACCTGGAGGTTGGCAGGCCTAGCCATAGACATGTAACTTCTCCATGCATTGCTGGCCTATGGTGGCAGTGCTAACAGAAATGCTACATGCATGTGGACTAATGCACAAAATAAAAGATTTTTACATGCTATGTTCGTTGTGGGAAATCAATTTGCTTAGGAAAAAGTACTTTCAGCAAGTCTGTTTGCAGGGGCAACTAAAGTGTCTAAGTTAGCCCTTTGTGTTGCCACTTCCTCTCACAATATCCAACCATTTCACCTACACCGCTCTATTTATTTTACTATTGTCCTCATTTTCTCCTCATCATTATCCACTGCCTGCCTCTCTCTGTTCTCTTCATTTCTGGGTAACCTTTGTTATCTAGATAAGTACTTTTAACTAACTGTCTAATGTGTCACCTGCTGTATGAACAGACAATGGTAGAATTAGGAACAGTCTTCAGTGGGGTTGTGGGGCTGGGTATTCAGGCTAGATTTCTGTTTCTGTTCTCTAACTCCCCATTTTCTACATTCTTGCTGTTCCCCCTAACTGGCCCTCATCCCTTTCTTCCCATAAATTGCCTTCCTTCCATAAGTACCAGTTCATCATTTGCTGTCTTGCGACAGACGGCTTTGCATCCAAAAGCTGCCATGGAAATGCAAATGAAGAATCCAAGGGAAGTCAGAACCAGGACAATGCCACGCATGCCTGTGCAATAGTGCTGAAAAATAGAGCAAGAGACACAGAAAATTAGATGGATGTTTTGTTGGCCTCTCCGCAAAGAAGCTGAATAACTGGTCCTCTTAGAGAAGTTAATAACTTAACTCAAGGCTTGTTTACTTAAATGGCAAGGCTAGGGGAGGCTGAAACACAGGAGTCAAAGGCTGGGCACATGTGGGAGAGCTTCCAACACTCACAGAGCAGGTGGCAAAGAAACAAGCTTCAGTGACAAAAAGCCACAAAAACAGTAGTTACTCCAACTGAAATTTGAGTAGTTTCTATGGCTGAAAGTGCATTGGCATCACAGACTTAAACTTAGCAGTCATTTTCCTTTCCCAAGCAACCTTAAGAACTGTAATTCTGGTATTCATCGTATCCACACCAAACAATAATTCTCAGGATTCTTTAGGCCAGGAGTAGTCTTAACAGCCCCGTGGCACAGGGTGGTAAAGCTGCAGTACTGCAGTCGGAGCCCTCTGCTCACAACCTGAGTTTGATCCCAGCGGAAGCTGGTTCAGGTAGCCGGCTCCAGTTTGACTCAGTCTTCCATCCTTCTGAGGTTGGTCAAATGAGTACCCAGCTTGCTGGGGGGAGAGTGTAGATGACTGGGGAAGGCAATGGCAAACCACCCCGTAAAAAGTCTGCCGTGAAAACGTTATGAAAGCAACGTCACCCCAGAGTCGAAAACGACTGGTGCTTGCACAGGGGACTACCTTTACCTTTTTAGTCTTAACAGCTAAATTAATAGGACTTGAGAATTACCTGAGAGGAGCCCACTCTGTCCAAACTTTCTGCCAATGTAACTGTATTTGCACAGTATATCCAGGAGGAGGCTGAAGCTGGTTCCTTATTTGCAGTTCTTTATTCATTCCTTATTCACAAATAAGTACTTATTCGTTACTTATTTGTGAATACAACCAAAAACACCGAGGAGAGTTTGAAAGCTCTGAACCCTTATTTGTTACTTATTCGTGAATACAACCAAAAACACTGAGGAGAGTTTGAAAGCTCTGAATCCAAAAATAAGGTCTAGACTGCAATATATCATGCACCCCAATGTTCAGGGAACTCTGCCCTTCGAGATGTCATGTGCTGCCTCATGGTTCTCAAGCCAGCTGCTCCAAAGCAAGATGCCCCCAGGACACTCAAACTGGCAGACACTGGGGCCAGGCTGTACCCCAAAACAATATTTGGACCACCCCAAGAGACACATTACCATGCTTGGGACACTGCCCCCTTCAAGAAGACATGCAGTGGTGCCCAGTCAAAACACTGGTTCCAGTGCAGCAAGCTTCCAATTGAGGTGCCACTTAGAAGCCTGTATTCCAAAGCAGATTTGATTAAGGAACTACTTTGACTGCTTGCCCTCTGCACCCCAAAAAGCAATATGGACCACCACATGCCATACACCCCCACATTCAGGGGGGTGCCTCATGGTCCTAAGTGCAGTTTTCGTGCCAGCTGCTCCAGAGAAAGGTGCTCCCAGGACATTCAAACAGGCAGACACTGTTGCCAGGCTGCACCCCAAAACAATATTTGGACCACCCCAAGTGACACATCCCCATGCTCGGGACACTGTCTCCTTCAAGAAGACATGCAGTGGTGCCCATTCCAAACACTGGTTCTGGCACCACAAGCTTCTGTTTGGAGTGCCACCAAGAGGCCTGTATTTCAAAGCAGGTTTGAATAAGGAACTATTTTGACTGCTTGCCCTCTGCACCACAAAAAGAAATATGGACCACCACATGCCATACACCCCCCAGTTCAGGGAATTCTGCCCTTCAAGAGGACATGTGTTGCCTCATGATCCAAAGAATGGTTTTCATGCCAGCTTGCAGTGGCCTTGACTGCCATCCCATAGGTTCTCATAAATGACCTATAGGATGTTCTTGTCACTTTGTCGCGGACATGCCACCACTGCCTCTCTAGTCATCTCAGCCCCTGTTTCATTAGCTGTAGCTCTGGGGTATACCACGGCACCAGCTTTGAGCCGGGGTGGAGAGGGTGCCTGGAAGCAATCTCATCAATGGCCGTGGAAAGCCTGTTATGCCAGGTCTCCGCAAGCTCATCTGTTATGCCAGGTCTCCACAAGCCAGAGGGCCAGGGATCTCGCAGAGCCATCTGAAGCCGCATGGGGTCCATTTGGTCCTATAAGGGAGCTAAAATATGCTCGCCATCCAAACAGGGTTGGAGTGGAACATTCGCACAGGTCTTCAAGGCATAGTGGTCTGACCATGATACTGCATCAGCAGTAATACGGTCCACTGTCACTCCCGCTGCAAAGACCAAATCCAGCATGTGCCCAGCCTGGTATGTGGAGGTTGTAACATATTGAGATAGTCCCAGTGCCGCCATGGATGACACCAGGTCCGTTGCTTGAGTGGAGCATGCGTCATCAGCATGAACGTTGAAGTCACCCAAGACCAAAGCCTTGGGTGTTCCAACGCCCAGCCTGCCACAGCCTCCAGAAGGAATGATATGGCGCTGGTCGGTGTGTTGGCTGGTCAGTACACCAGCCAGACAGCCAAATTCTCTCCCACATCACACACCATGCCAACACATTCAATGCTGGTGATCTCTGGAGACGGAAGAGCCTGGAAGGAGTAAGCCTCCCGAATGAATACCGCCACCTCTCCTCTCACCCACTAGTCCATGATTGGTGAAGGACTAGAGAAACCAGGTGGAGCTAGCTGGGAGAGAGCTAGCTGGGATATTCTTCTTGAAGAACTCAGGCTTTGATGCAGAATTTGAGATTTTGAATGCGTAGTATATATGTCGGACCTGACTCAAAAAGAGAATGAAAGCCCTGTGTTTTGTTGGTAATGTGCATTTCCCCAGCTTCAATCAGCTTTTAGTAGTGGCTGTTCTGGAGTGGTAATCATGGAGTCAACAAGACTCTCATACCAGGAAGTACTCACCAAAATTTTTTGGAGGCTTTTACAGTAAGCCTCAGTGATAGGACATCTGATGTTCCGGAGATTTGGCGCATACACTAAATCTACCAAGTAGAAAACATTGACCACAGCCACCACCACTGCACAGATAATATAGATGACAAGGCAGGCTTTCACCTGCAAGAGAAATGAGAATGGTGTCAGTGTCACTGCTGCAATTAGGGTTATCACATTGTTGTTGTACTCCACTTGGGGTAGGGATAGGCTGGGGCGGGGGGGGGGTGGCAGCTGTACAGCGGCGTCGCCCGCTCCAAGACGGGGCGGCTCGCCACACTCCCCGGCACCGTTTCCCCCCTCCCCCTAGCTCCACCCCAGTGTCTCCTGGCTCCACCCCCAAAGTCTACTGGCTCCACCCCCAAAGTCCCCAGATATTTCTGGGATTGGACTTGGCAACCCTAGGTAGGGATGCCAGCCTCCAAGTGGGACCTGAGGATCCCCTGGAATTACAGCTCATCTCCAGACTACAGAAACTAGTTTCCCTGGAGAAAATGGATGCACTGGTGGGGGGACTCAGTGGCATTGTACTCACTGAGGTACCTGTCTAGCATAGGCTCCCCAGGCTCCAGGAGTTTCCCAACTTGGAGCTGGCAACTCTACCCCCCCCCCCATCCACTGCTGGTGGTGGCGGCGGGGGCGTGAATACCCTAATTGAGACTACCCTTTAAGTGTGTTTAGAAACTGCAGCTAGTGCAGAATGCTGCAACTAGACTGCTGGTTGGGGCCAGCTGTTGTAAGCATGTGCCTCCACTACTACAGCAGCTACAGTGAATCCAGGGTATCCAAAAGACCATTTTCTCCCCTACAATTCTGCCTGGGAATTAAGATCACATGGAGAGGCCATCCTGACTGTCTTATCAAAGAAGTTCATTTGGTGGTACACGAGAGAGGGCCTTTCAGGGGCAGCCCCACAACTGTGGAACAGCCTCCTCAGGGAGGTGCACCCGCCCCACTCACTTTCAGTCTTTAGGAAGCAGTTGAAGACGGTTCTATTTAGAACCAAATTTGATTGAGTTACTAGCAGTCCTACATTGAGATTTAAATTATTAAAATGTATTTTATATAGTATGTATTTGATATATATCATAAGCCTCCTTGAGCTCTGTAAGGAAGAAAGGCAGCTAATAAATGTTTTAAATAAATAAACCACACTAGGACTTCCCCCTCCCACAGATGATAGATGCTTGTGAAAATGGAAAAGGATGTCTAGGGAACACTGCCACACTGTGGTAATCACCTGTTACAACAAGGGATTGGCCTTTGGAAACACTTAACAGTACTTCAGATTTGTAAAGGCACGACTGACCCCAGCCATAAGTAACGTTCAGTTACCATTTAAGGAAAAATAAGCTTTGACCATTAGAATGGAGGTCAGCCCCTGTTGCCTTCCTGATTTCCCCAACATTAGGATTACTGATCCCTGCTGGCTCCTGTTTGTCTATTCAGACTGAGTCAAAGTAGATGAAACAGAGATCATAGATCTTCGCTCATCTTTAAAAGCTAAACTACATCTGTGCAAGGCCCCAAACTGGGCCATAATGAAAGCCTTTCAGCCAACATAGATGGTGCTTAACCCCTACATCTCCACACAGTTTTGCTAATATCTTGCCAGCTGTACAACATCCCTGCTATGTTTTTGTCTTGCCTGCATGAGCTGAAGGGACTACTGGACCTTAGCTCTTAGTTGGTGGCTTGCAGCCTGGAGGCTGACAATAGCCAGCCTACTGAAGCAGGACCAGCCAGGATACATTTGTTTCTGTTATTTGAATTCTATTGTTTAATTCTGTTTGGAAATTTGGTTCCCTCAGGAGAAAAGCAGGTTGCTTTGGTTCCCTCAGGAGAAAAGCAGCCCAGAAATATCTAAATAAATGAAATAATTAAAAACATCTCTACTGCAGTGTTATTAGAGCAGTAAAGAACAACCATCTTCCTTATCTTCACACCCATTCCAATCCTCCCAGCAATCAACACAGAACAATGGCCACATTCCACAGCCAGTTTCCTTATCACTACCCTTCCAGGAAGCCCCACCAAACAATGGGCACATCCACAAGCCAATTGCCCTCTCACCACACCCCCTCCAGCCTAGAAATAGCAGCTCTCCAGCAGCCCTGGCCTCACTCAATGCACAGCAGCCAAGAAGGTCAGAGCGCCTGCTCTGGCTGCAACGCCACTGAGGATGTTCTCCGCAGCTGAGAACGAAACGTCTGGAAGAAAAACTTTCTCCAGTAGAACACGGCACTTGAGCCCAAAAGATTCTACAAACCCTAATGAGGATGCCAGCCGTGAAAACCTGAAATCTTTGAAAAAGATTTGCATCTATCTTGATTTCTTTAAAGGACTAATAAGAGAGCTTGTGGAAGGGATTTGTGTTTCAGTTAGTGAAACCATATGGAAGTGAAATTCCTTCTTTCTCTGCCTGGCCCCACAGAGTTGTAGTTTACCTGTTAAAGATTAATGGAGGTCTATAATCTCCATCTCATCTATGCTGACCATTCGCAACAGAAGCTCTGTACATAGGACACACGTTGGGAGAAGCCAACTGAACAGAGGAGCAGGACTGAGTGGAAGAGCTGGCCCCTCCCTTACTTGTGACTGAGTACACAGTAAACCTCTGCATATGTGTGGCTTGACAAGCAGTGCTCTCAGACACTGAAAAGGAGTCTTGGCACTCTGTCCATATCTGGGCAAAAGCAAACAGGCACGAGTGGAGCCAGCACACTCTCTCCTGCTCCTCCATCACTTGGCTGGCTTGTCCCTCCGAATCTTGTCTGTTCAGAACTAGAAAAGCTTCCTCAAAGAAATTACAATCCAAATGTGAAATGCTTGTCATCATCATACCAAACCTTTAATGGCATAATAGATTCAGATAAAAATACACAGAATATAAAAATTTAAACATTGGAGATAAAATCAAAATAAAACCGAGCTTACAGATACATTCAAACATGGTCAGAATTAAATTTAAGGATGTCAGCCAGAAATTTTGCCACAGCCTCACTAACCACCCCCTCAGTATCACTCAATAAATAATAACAGGGTGGCAGAATAGACAAATCTGGAGAGAAAGAAAGCTTGCCAAATAAATCTTTACGGAGGTTATGGTAAAAAGAACAATCAAGCAATATATGCTGGATTGAGTCAGGGGTATTCGCTCCACAGGAGCAAAGTCTGTCGGCTAAAGGGACTCGCTGATATCTCCCTTGTAAAACTTTGGAGGGAAACGCGTTTAGTCTGGCCAACATAAATGCCCTGCGATGACTTGGAGTGGTTAGGTCTGATAGATAATTGGGCATTTTGCCACAAAAAGCATAAAGACCTAAGGAAGCTGGAGAGCAAGTATAAGGGAGAGTTGGCCGTAATTTCGTTTCCTCCAATTCCCACAGTCTCAGTTTAATACATCTGAAGATATATGACTCTTCAGAGGTAGAAAAATCATCTACCTCTAACCCCAATTGATTGAGTTTAGACAGAAGCACTGCTGTCCAGGACGAAATATATGGGTCTCTTTTCATACAATCAAGAAGGCTGTTGGGATCTGTTCTAAAATGAATTTTGAGCCAGAATTTAAACACTGCAATCCAGGCTTTTGTCTCCACCAAAGACTGACCCACTTCAGAGCAGAGAGCAAAGTAGGACACACATTTTGGCAAACCAAGAATTTGTCTAAAGAATGAGGCTTGAATGCCCTCCACTTTCCTGGTAAAAGCTGAGATCCATATAGGGATACCATAGAGGATTTGGGCAAGCGTTTTGGCTTTGAATACTTTAATAGCTGCTGGAACTAATTGGTTGCCCCTTGCAAAGAAAAACTGTTTAATTTGAGCAGCTGAACACTTAGCCAAGTTGATGGTGTTGTTACGATGTGAAACCCAGCTTAACTTGTGGTTAAAAGTGATCCCCAAGTATTTAAAATTTTTTGTTTGCTCGATTGTTGAATTGCCAATAAACCATCTCTGTGGGCCCCAGCAATTTGAAAAGACTACTACTTTAGATTTGGTATAATTGATAGTAAGTGAATTACAATTACAGTAGTCATAAAAGGCGTTCAAATACCTTTGCAGGCCCACTCTTGTACAAGAGAGGATGGTAGTGTCATCGGCATAAAGTAATAAGGGGACCGCTCGGCCTGCAAGTTTAGGCGGATGACCATTGATAGGGGTCAAAAATTGTGCCAGGTCAGTTAAAAATAAATTAAAAAGATGTGGGGCCAGCACACAACCTTGTTTTACCCCCTTTAACACTGGGATTTTACTAGTCAAGTCACCGCTAGAAGAAAATTTCACTTGGCAAAAGGTATTAGAATGAAGTTTCCTCAAGAGAAACAGCAAACGAGGGTCCATTCCCAGGTAACCTAGCTTGATCCATAGTTGGGCTCTATCTATTGAATCAAAAGCACCCTTCAAATCGATGAAGGCAGCATATAATTTTTTTGACCCGGTATGCATATATTTTTCAGCAAGGAAGGCCAGAGTGCAGCAGTGATCCATAGCAGATTTGCCTTTGGAGAAGCCAATCTGTTCAGGACCTATGATGTTGCCTAGGCGCATCCAGTCAGTTAATCGGAGTTCTAAATGTTTTGCATACAATTTGCCCACTACAGATAATAAACTAATGGGGCGGAAGTTTTCTGGTAACTCCAACCCCCCCTTTTTGTATATTGGGATAATTATAGAGTCAAGCCAAGAGTCAGGGATGGAGCCATGCAGATCGATAAAAGAGAACAATTTTGCAAGGGGCAAGAGCCACCAATCGGCAAACTTTGTGAATACCTCAGCGGGAAGGCCATCAGGGCCAGGTGCTTTACCCGCTTTTAAATCCTTCAATAACTCACTGATTTCCTCTAGAGTTACTGGAGGCCAGACCGGCATATCAGTAACTGAGGGGTTTGCTAAGATAGGAGGGGATACACATGGGGCAGCAAAAATGTTAGAGAAGTAATCAACCCATGTTTGCTCAGAGATATTTGGGTCAGTAACAGAATTGTTTTTTAGATTACCTGAAATGATTCTCCAGAAGGCTTTATTATCGTTAGATTTTATCGAGTGGTAAAGTTGGTCCCATTTATTCTGAAAGAAAGCTTTCTTTTTGGATGTAGTAAGCTCCAGGTAGGCTGTCTTGTAAGCAATGTAGGCCTTAATTTTTGATTGGTCTTTGGAGTGACAAGCCTCTTTAAAATGAGCTCTCAGTTCTTGTTTCCAAGCTAAACAATCTGTATCGAACCAGCTGGAGAAACTAATTTCTTAAATGGAAATATTAAAAGATCAATGGTTATAATGGTTAAGCCTCCAAAGCAAAATGTAAAGACAGTAATAATTGTTAAAATAGAGCAGTAATTACTATTACAACAAGAGAATGGATTGGATCCAGCCAGCTCCTTCACTTATACTTTCCTTAGTCCCCTTCCTTACTATAGACCACATAAAATGGTAAAGGTAAAGGTAGTCCCCAGTGCAAGCACCAGTCATTTCCGACTCTGGGGTGATGTCACATCATGACGTTTTCTTGGCAGACTTTTACAGGGTGGTTTGCCATTGCCTTCCCCAGTCATCTACATTTCTCCCTGAGCTAGCTCGGTACTCATTTTACTGACCTCGGAAGGATGGAAGGCTGAGTCAACCTTGAACCGGCTAACTGAACCCAGCTTCTGTTGGAATTGAATTCTGGTTGTGAACAGAGCTTGGACTGCAGTACTGCAGCTTACCACTCTGCACCATGGGGCTCCTACATAGCCCGTGCTTTTTGCCAGTGCAGGTTGCATGATCTCCAACATACTCATTTGGTGGTCAAAGAAGACCTTTTCTTGTGCACAGATAGCCCCTAATCTTAAACTTCTCCTCATCCCCAATAATACAACATCTAATTTGAACATGGGCACTAGTATCACAGCTTGCAATAAACCCAGATGCCAACTTTGCTGCCACATAATACACAGATAACACAATCACTGGATCTAACAACATCAACTACACCATTTCAGGCACATTCACTTGCTCATCTTCTAACATTCTATACTCCATAAATTCCAACAATGCCCTTCCGTTCTCTACATAGGGCAATCAGGTCAAACCCTACACCAAAGGATAATGGATACAAATCTGACATCGGTAATCACAAAATTGAGAAACCTGTTGGAGAACATTTCAGCCTCCCAGGGCACACAATGGGCAACCTCAGTTTTATTGCAAAGGAATTTCAGAAAAAGACTGGAATGGGAGATTGCTGAATCACAAGTTATTACAACACCCAGGTGTTAACAGAGATACTGGGTTTGTATCTCACTACACATGTAAAGTCACTCAGTTCTCTCATACCCAGGATTAAATTTTGTTGGTTTTAAAGGTACCACTGGACTCAAACTTAGTTCTCACATCTGTTTGTTAATTCTTTTATTATCTATATGCTAATTTGCTGCTATTCACAGGTCTTACCATTTTAATCCAATCTTAGCTATGCTCAGCGGTCATTTTGTAGAAAAATAGGTGGTGGAGCTCATCCAGGGATTGTTATGCAGCTGCAATACTATTCAATGGACAAGGAGGTGGAACTCTCAGAAAGGCGCAGGAGCTGTGCTCCTATGAGCTCCCACTGAATCTGAGGCCTGGCTATACTTATTACTCAGCTCAGAGAATGAGGCTGGTCAGGCAAAAGCCTACTGAGCCTTTAAGCAGTGAGAAATCATGGGGTAAGACTGTTTCTATGAGTGTCCCTGCTGCTAAGGACAGCCCAAAGTTGACACCTCAAAGTGGCTTATGTTATCATTGCAAATCATCAAATCATCTTAGGAAGAATTGTGATTTATGGAAGGTTTCTAGGATGAATGTTCCTGCTGTGAGCACCCCGAAGGTGAGAGTAATTCAGTGCCAGAGCAGAGGAATCTTCTGGAAGCTGAAATGTAGAGTGTTAACATGTTACAGCTGGCTCCACTTCTTGAAGTAGAATATCTGCCTGTTGCCATGACTGTTTACAGAGTGGCCTTGCTGGACCGGAAGCAGCTGGAATGGTCGCAGTGAGATTTTGGACACCCTGTGAAGATTAACGACTGTCAGATGATGGCACTCAGAGACACTGGGAGCGAAATGTCCTCTGTGCATAAATCTCTGTTGTCTCCAGGGCAGCTAATAGAGCGGGAAGTTGTTAAAGTGGCCCCTTATGGGGCTGCTCCTATAGAAAGACTTTTGGCCCAGGTTTACCTGGAGTATAGTAACTTTGAAGGGACTGTACCTGTTATGGTTCACGATGAGGTTGGTTCTACAGCTGTGATTTTGGGAAATGATATTGTTTTTAATTGTTATGAACTGGCAAAGAGTGAAGGCAATGGCCCAGAATTGTGTGCTGTGGAAAAGTGGGAGAATGATGAAATGGGATGTGTGCCTGTTGTGACTGAGTGTGGTGTGTTTGATGTCTGTGAGAGTGTGAAGGAGCCCACAGTAGTGCAGAAGCTCCAGCCACAGATGTAGAGTTGGCCTCAGGACAGCTGATTGTTGATCCTGCCATTAAGGCTATTCAAGCCAAGTGTGAGTGTGTGTTCTCCTTCTGATAATGGAGTGATTGAACATCGGGGAGAGAAGTTTTGTGAAGGGGACAAGGTAATGTTAGGCCCACACAAACTGGTTGCCAAATGGGTGGGGCCAGGGGAAGTTGTTAAAAGGGTTAACAGTGACATCTACCTTGTAAAATGTGGGAAGGTCGGAACATCCCCAGCCTAAGTTGTACCATGCCAATGCTTTGAAAAAATACCATGAAAGACTTGCTAACTTGGTTGCTTTGCAAGGTGGTGCTGGTCCCCCAAGAAAACCCCTTGACATACCAACTGATTGCCAACTGACTGAAGGGTTTGGTGGGAAGGCCAGGCACAACAGCTGATTGTTCCATCTGTGCTTAGCTGTATTCGTTATTGTTGTGTGATAAGAACTTGTAACTAACCTTGATTTTTTTCCTTTCTGTAATCCCTGTGCAACTGCTATCATCTTTTTAAATTGTTGCTGTGACTGCTGAAATGTGAAATATCTCACAGGATTGTAATTTTTATTATTTGTATTGTGTCTGTGTGGAATAGTCTGTATGGGCAAGGAGAGGCTACTGAGATAAAATTTGTCCTTGTCCACTCACCAAATTTTATCTATAGAAGGTGAAGGGTGTCATGAAAAGGCCTTCTGGCCTTGGCTTTTGTCATGATCCCTAACCCTTAATCAGGCTCATGCCCTTGTAGGTGTGCTCTTTTGACAGGTGGGGAGGGTCGCCTTTAAAAACTGGGCTGTGTAAATAAGAAGCTTTGACTCCCTTCACCTGTTACGTTATACTAATTAGGGTCAATGTGGAAGACTGGCTTTAAGAAGGCCAGGTTTTTTGCTTTTCAGGTGTGTTTCTAACGGTACCCCCACCTTGCTGCCAGAGCCACCCCCAATTCTTGATCAGTTTGGGACCCTTTTATTGCAAGTGACACTGGTCATCTCTTGCACCCCTTCTCCTTCCCATCTTCGCTGGAGGATCATCCTTCTTTCATTGCCGTGAGGTAACATATAGCACTGTTTGTCTTCCCTCATATGCCCCTATCAATTTTCCCTCCTATTTTCCTAGGACTGTGTGACTGATGTTGATCTGTGTTTCTTGTGAGTGCTTGAGAATCTTTCTAATAAAAATCTATTTTTAGCAGGGCTTTTTAAAAAGCCGGAACGCACCGGAACGCCGTTCCGGCTGGCCTGGGCAGCGTTCCGGCTGCTTAGGCCAGCATTCCAGCTCAGCCCAGGCAGCTCCCCCGGCTAGCCGGCAGGGTTCAGGGAGGCCAGCCGCACTTGTGTGGGGTATGTGTGAATGGTTGGTTTGCACATGAGCACACTGTTTGGTGATGGATGAGCACGTTCCCAAGGTGTAGGGCTAGAGTTTGCCACCATTCATTAGTGCATCTGATTTGCCAGCAATAACACCTGAACATTGAACAAAATGTCAGAATCTGTCCAGAGCGCAGAGGAACCAAGAGTTGTAACTGCATGGCATCAGCCTAATGAACCTACTGCACATGTGTTCTTCTTTATATGCTTAAATGCTGGGATTGGCTGCTGTGTGTGTGAGTTGCAATTATCCTGCAATACAAGCTGAAATGTATTTATTTATTAAATTATTTATTATATGCATTTTTTTGATTAAAACATTTATATCCCATTTTTTTATCATAGTTCAAGGCAGCTTAAAATTAACAAAATTATTCATGGTCTGACTTATGCTTGTGATGGGAGAGGTTATGTGTCCCATAGATGGTTTTTAATGTGCTCTCCCCCTTGCAAGTGGTATATTAATGTAGGAGCTGCAGAATATTGCTTGCCAAAATATTTCATTTTCAAGAAAAAATTCAAGAAATAAAAAAGATTGTGCCAGCAGCTAAAGCTGCTTTTTTTCTTGCATGGTACACATCCTGAGATTCTCTCAGTATTGTATAACTTCAAAAAATATTGACCTTTTATGACTGAACTCTTCTGCATTCTGATACTTATTGAGTACAGAGGATTTTGCTTAGAGAATTATGGTTTCAGGAAGTATCATACCGTTCCGCTAGCTGGCCCTGGATAGGAGCAACTTGCGCCCTGCACTTTTGCAGACACTCTCTCATTTTCAAAATTGCCACAGTCCCGCTTTTAAGGAGGTTGATTTCAAATGTGTCCTTGAAATGAGCATCTGTTCCTGTATAGGGACCTCCCAAGCAATACTCCCTCTAACTGTGTAGTCCTGTGAGCTAGAATTCAATTTTGTGAGCTACTGGCATTCAAGTTGTGAGCTACTGCATAAATTAGTGCACCCTGGGGCCATTTTTCCAAGCTAAGACAAAATGTGTGAACCAGAAGCTTAAACTATGAGCTAGCTCACACTAACTCATCTTAGAGGTGGATGTGGCTGGATAACCGTACTTCTGATGATGTCAGAGGTGTGGCCTAGCATGCAAATGATGGTGATGCCAGAGGCGTGGCCTAGTATGCAAATGATGGTGATGTCAGAGGTGTGGTCTCTCATACTAATGAGTTCCTGCTGCTTTTTAGCATATCAATCTCCTCATGATTTAAGAGGGCTCCCGGGTGAACTGACTCTTGTATACACAGGTTATCAACCCCAAATATTTTAGCCATTGTAGCCTACCTAACTATATTCCCCATACCTCTTCCGAGGGCGATTTGGCTAGCAGTATGCTTAATCTTTTAGTGCTTGATTTACAGTTAGACTTTTGCTGGCCGAATGACTAAGAGAAGCTACATCCACGCATCATTGGCTACTGTGCTATTGTTGTGCTATAGCAATAATAAATCCCTTGTCTGGACAAAATGTTACTGATAACACTCACCAGTGCCAGATTGTTGGCTTTGTCTGCAGCAAGGGTGAGGATACCAGCTAAAATCAACTGGGTGAAAAAGAATGAGGAAATAATAAAGAAATGGAAAAAAATCACACAATTCATTCATAATAACTGACACATCCCAATTCTTTCCCCATGATAAAAAGTGCAGGCTAGCACAACTGCTCCAAACCATGCACTGAAACAATGCAAAGGTCTGAGAGCCAGTTTGTTGTAGTGGTTAAGTGTGCGGACTCTTAACTGGGAGAACCGGGTTTGATTCCCCATTCTTCCACTTGCAGCTGCTGGAATGGCCTTGGGTTAGCTCTGGCAGAGGTTGTCCTTGAAAGGGCAGCTGCTGTGAGAGGTCTCTCAGCCCCACCCACCTCACAGGGTGTCTGTTATGGGGGAAGAAGATATAGGAGATTGTAAGCCACTCTGAGTCTCTGATTCAGAGAGAAGGGCAGGGTATAAATCTGTAGTCGTCTCCTTCTTCTGTCCTGATGTCACACATTAACTGAAAGTTTGTGTAGTATAGTGGTTAGATTGTCAGACTAGCAGCTGGGAGACACAAGTTCAAATCTCTATTGAGTACTCTATGGGTGACCCTGCACCAGTAAATATTTTATTTATTTATTTATCAGATTTATATCCCGCCCTCCCTCAACAGGCTCAGGACAGCTAACAACAGTTTAAAAACATTAGCAAACATATTAAAATTAGATCTATAAAAACATTTCCATATATGTTAAAAATCTGAGATGGCAAGCTTCTGTTTTCCATTATATACCTAAAACCTTAAGGATAAAGTGGAGGAGGGGGAAACAATCTAGGGTTGCCAATTGCCTGGAGAAAAATATGCTTGTTCGCTTTAAGAAAGCATAATGGGATGTTATTTACAAGGTAATGGTATTTACTTCCATGCTAAGAAAATGTCATCATCCATTTTCATACATTAAAGGAGCAAGACACTTTCCTTCAGGCCTGTTGGCAACACTATGAGCTCTCTTGAGGAGCAGCAGGATAAATATGTACTAAATGAATAATTTCCCTGAATGTACAGACAGAAGCACAGCTAACACTGTTTCTAGATGTATAATGCAAAGACATGAAAGGTCTTAGAGCTTCATGATAGGTTAAGACCTTGCTCCCCCTTCCATCTGCCCATATAGCTAAATGTAAAGAATGTCATTCCAGTGAGGGTGGGGCTTAGGGTTGCCAGGTCTGTGTTGGAAAATACCTGGAGGCTTTGGGGATGGATTCAGGAGAGGACAGGGTTTGGGGAGAGGACGGGCCTCAGCATGGTACAATGCCATAGAGTCCACCCTTTAAAGCAGCCATTTTCTCCAGCGGTACAATAACACAGGCCCCAGTGTATTAACAATGGCACAATTAACAATGGCAACGCCTCTAAGACCTTGACAAGGAAAATGGACTGCGGGAATGATGAGAGGGTGTGCGTTCTAATGTTTTGCTGCATATATTGTTTTATATTGCACTAAATGCTTATTTACACACTTTATGTGTGAGAGTAATAATTCAACCAGTGCAGTTTTGAATTTTGCCATTTTCTCCAGCGGAGCTGGTCTCTCCTAGCTGGAGATCAGTTATAAAAGTGGAAGATTTCCAGGCCCCATCTGGAGGTTGGCAACCCTACTGGGGCTACAGAGACTCTGTAAAGTCCAGAGACCTGACTGTCTGCACCTAAGGCATTTCTTGCTCCCTGGCTATCATTGAGAGTAAATCCATGTCCTTTGCACTCGCATTACCAAGTAGTCAGTAATCTACAGAGGGTGCTTCCCCTCTTCCTTATTAAACTATACATGGTTATTTCTCAGGAGCAAATATATCTTAAAATGCTCTGGGCTGTGTGTGTGTTTGGCAGTTTAGTCTTACCGATCACATCTGGCTACATATTTGTCTATAATCCAAACCTGACTCACTCAGGCTCAAATGACACATAATGCATTACACATTACATTTTACATGTGATTGCCAGAGGGACTTACAGCCATAAGGCAGCCAAGGGTTCCTTGGGGCAATTCAGTTTAGAAGCACTGCTGGAGCCCAATTTGGATTGGGACCACAGAGCAGGAGGGGGAGGAGCTCCTGCCTTCCCCCACACTCCATTTTCACAGCTTTACCGTCAATGAATCTGTGGCTGCTGTCACCTAACATTGCAATGAGTGCCCCCGGGGCATTTTAAGTCAAGGAAATGGTGTGTATGGGGGGGGGAGGCAGGAGCCCATCTTGTGGTCTCAGCCAGAATTGGGCCCCTGCATAGGGTTGCCAGCTCTAGGTTGAGACATATCAGGAAATTAGGTGTAGGGTTTGGGGAGGAAAGGATGGAGCCTAGGGAGGGTGGGGTTTGGGGAGGGAAGGGACCTCGGTGGGGTATAACACCATAGAGTCCACTTTTGAAAGTCATTTTCTCGAGGGGAACTGATCTCTGTAGCCTGAGTTGTAATTCTGGGGGATCTCCAGGTACCACCTGGAGAATGGCAACCATATCCCTACAGCACTTTCCACAGGACCTTGTAGCTGTCATTCTGCAGCAAATTCATGTTTGGACCACATATTAAGTGTAATGTGTAATTTGGTCCTCACTAAGATCATTTTACTATCACAACAGCAACACTGGAGTTGTTAAGGTACTTGCCAATGAGATAAAGGGCATTTTCGCACTTACCTTACGCCGGAGCGACGTCCCTCTTCACCGCGCAGCGTCTGCGCGGTTTTCGCACTAATTGCTCCGCAGAACCCGGAAGAGCCGCAAAGTCCCGCAGCTTTTGTGTCGCAAATGTAAACTGGTTTTTGGCGGTTTACATTTGCGACGCAAAAGCCACAGGACTTTGCGGCTCTTCCGGGTTCTGCGGAGCAATTAGTGCGAAATCCACGCAGACGCTGCGCGGTGAAGAGGGACGTCGCTCCGGCATAAGGTAAGTTTCAAATTTGGGTCATGCATAGTTGGAGACAGTATAATCATGCGGGGCGGGGGAGGGGGGTGGAATCTGAAAACAAAACATGTGCGTTTATCTTCTTCTATGTGTCCCCTGAAATAATTTAAAATACTTTCAGAACACCAGAATAAAGTTTTGCACATATATAGTCTTCTAAGACATTTAAGCTCTTCACCAATGTTAAACAGATGTTTACAGGCATTCAGTTCCTTCAAAACAGGAGCCTACCAGCTGCCTGTGGCAAGATCATGCAGTGATGCTCCTAAAATGCATGGGTGCCATCTTATATGAATTGGGTAACCCTGGATTCTCTATGCAAATACAGCTTTCCTTTGTGTGAACCAGAAACCTAGACTGATTTCGCACTAACCTTGCTCCACGGCAGACTTCCCTTTTTCTCTGGAGCAAGCTAGCGATTTCGTACAACTCGCGATTTGACATGTGGCAACATAAACCGGAAAAAACAGGTTTACATTGCCACACATCAAATCGGGGGTTGCTGCTACAAAAAAATGGTGGCGCGGACTGCAGAGCAGATTGTGCCAAATCACTAGCTTGCTCTGGAGAAAAAGGGAAGCCTGCCGCAGAGGAAGGTTAGTCCAAAATCAGCCCTGGTTTCCAGGATTCTGGTTCACATCAATGGAAGTTGTGCTCATGTGGGAAATCCATGCATTGCTTTTTTTGCACAATATTGCATTTGTGCTTATCATGCTCCCCCAAATGTGTACCTGGTGGGCTCCCACTTTGTGTGACTGGAATGCCATCTTGACATCTATAGAGGACTTTTTAAATTGCATTTGAGTGTGTGTCCCTAGAAATGGGACATGTCCTGCAGCCTCAGTAATTAAAGTACTTTGAAACCAATCAGAAATCTGAATTTTGGCGCACATACAATCTAAGACCTTAATTATTACAAAAGTCTGACAGTAGGGTATTTTTATACTTTACTGTCAATACATGGGCATGGTCAGTCTTATATGAGAGGCCTGCATTCCAATACAGAGCTACCAAGCCTTACGTGGGACAGAATGTTGTGTGTGGCATTTGCCCTTTCAGACTTTGATTTGGGGGAGGCATCAGTCAAATACAATAGTTATGTTCACACAATGTAGACCTTGTTTACAAGGGTGTGTGTACTGAATATGTCCAATAGCAGGCTTTTGAACCCAACTTTATTCTTTTGTAGTCAACCTCCCTGTCCCCACTCTTGATGTGGGGCAGATCAATGGACAGATGAGGTGCATGAGACAATGTGCCAGGTTTATACCTGTAATAAACCTCTGCTTGTTCATGATATTGGAAAAGAATTAATGTGATGTAAATTCATCACTCATGGTGTGACATCTTCTGAAGAGAAATTCTGGCTTGTACTTCAGTCCTCTTTATGTTCTAATAATATACAATCTAATTGTATTATTTGGTTGTTTGGGCTAGACAAACAGAAGGTGAGCTATATCTGGGAGACCTGGGTTTGATTCCCCACTCCTCCACTTGCAGCTGCTGGAATGGCCTTGGGTCAGCCATGGCTCTTAAAAGGGCAGCTTCTGTGAGAGCTCTCTCAGCCCCACCTACCTCACAGGGTGACTGTTGTGGGGGAAGAAGGTAAAGGAGATTGTGACCGCTCTGAGACTCTGAGATTCAGAGTGAAGGGCAGGGTGTAAATCCAATATCATCATCATCATCATCACCGCCTCCTTTCTTCTTCTTCTGGTGTTAGTTACATATATGTGGGACCATCTCTCCCCATATGCTCCCTGAAAATATTTATGCTCTACTGACCAACATCTTCTGGTAATCCCTGATCCAAAAGACATCCATTTGGCCTCAACCAGGGCCACAGCCTTTTTGGAGCTGTTCTGCCAGGCCTTTGGTTGAGGCCATGGGTGTCAACTTACATTGGCTTCCCCTGCCCAAACCCACCTAGTTTGTTTCACACCATGTACAGCACATTTATTAAGTTGTCCATTGGCAGATGTTTTGCCCACCTTCCAATGTTCTGGCCCTGAGGGCTATTTACAGCTTACACCAGGGGTGGCCAATGGTAGCTCTCCAGATGTTTTTTTGCCTACAACTCCCATCAGCCCCAGCCAGCATGGCCAATGGCTGGGGATGATGGGAGTTGTAGGCAAAAAACATCTGGAGAACTACCTTTGGCCACCCCTGGCTTACACCATGGAGTTCTGTACTTTTTAGCTCACCATCAGTGGGTTTATAGAATTTTAATATGTTTTGTATTATTTTAAACTGTTTTATATATCTATTGTGACCTGCCCTGAGCCTGCTTATGATTGAGGGAGGGATGGAAATCCCTAAATAAATAAACGTGTTGTAGGGTCAGTGCTGTCTCCCCCTCTACAGTAGATGCAGGAGAGAAGCTGATGGAGCTCTGTACCTTTAAGAACAAGGGCATGTGGGAGAAGCTTTCTTAATTGGAGGATTGCATGGTGCTGCGGGGGGGGGGGGGGGAGAAATGCTGTTGACTCACCAATGCAGCTGAATAGAAGTGGGTGCCCAGCTCATCCCTTGGGACACAAGGGGAGATATAGAAGATGACTCCAAAGGCCAACTGCAGTAGCCCAACCACAAGTAGAAGTGCCTGAAGATGGGAGATAAGCATCATTTCATGCCAAAGGAATTTTTATTAGGATGACAAGGGCTGCTTCCACATGGAGATTTTTCTCCTGGGGAACACACTGCCCGTGCTTTTTTGGGAAGCTTTCACATGATGTGGAAGAGCCCCGTGGCACAGAGTGTTAAAGCTGCAGTACTAAGCTCTGCTCACGACCTGAGTTCGATCCCCGGTGGAAGCTGGGTTTTCAGGTAGCCAGCTTGAGGTTGACTCAACCTTCCATCCTTCTGAGGTCGGTAAAATGAGTACCCAGCTTGCTGGGTGGGGGGGAAGTGTAGATGACTGGGGAAGGCAATGGCAAACCATCCCGTAAAAAGTCTGCTGTGAAAATGTGAGAGCAACGTCACCCCAGAGTCAGAAACAACTGGTGCTTGCACAGGGGACCTTTCCTTTCCTCCACTGCCGGGCTGCCGAACTGCGGCGAAGACGCGGTGCAGTGTGGCTGGCAATTGCTACAGGCGGAGTTTTTCCCTCTGGCTGTTCAGGTGGAGTGGTGGATTTCCCGGGGCATTCCATCCCTGTGGGCACTTTCCCTGCGCGCCACCGGGGTTTGCTGTGGCGCAGACATTCAGTTGAGTCAATGGCCGGGAGTCCCATGACTACGAGGCCCGAGGCCCTGGTGAGCTGGACTGCAGGGCAGTTGGGGTGCGACCCTGAGACAGCTGTGGAACCTGTGGCAATCCTCCAGGTGGGAATTGGAAGGGCTTAATCCGGGCGGCTGGGGAGGATACAGGGGAGGTCTCACCCCCCCCCCCGGGTCGCCTGAGCTGTTCAGGGTCCACCAGGCCCTTAGACAACACTACTGCACTTTAAAAAACTGCATCTGAGACCGCACTTCAAGAACACTTTATGAACAGTAGCACTTTAAAAAACAATCTGCACTATAATAAAAAGGATAACACCTGACACTTTAATATCACAGTGCTCTTACCTAATGACTTTTAACCTTCCCTTCTCACCAAGATGAACATAGAATTGTATTGCTGGCTACTAAATTGATTGGGAAAAATTGTTTTAGTTAATTAATTGGATTATTGTTAATTGTTTGGCTTTGATGAATTTTATATTTTTTTAGCAAATTAATTGATGGAATATATTAACTGGGAGGGTTTTATCTATTAAGAAGCTACTGATTAAATTAAGAATTTTTAGCTACTCAGTTAGAGGGGAGATTACAGGGTTGGGATTTTTAAATTAATCATTACATTAAATTATTAGTGAGCTAGCCAAATTCGATTAGTGAGGGAAGGGCGGGGTTGGAAGTTTTAACATCTAATATAGGGTGGTGAGGGAGGTTATATCCACGTTGGCAAAGGCCACACCGGACACCGGTGAGGATGCTCGACCTGGGGATTCCAGTATTCCTGGGGAGGGGAAGGTATGACAGTGGGAGCAGACAGAATTATAAGGGAAGGAGGCCGAGACAAAATAGTGCTCGGCCCCCTTCCAGTCTGCGTCCCATCCTGACTGTGACAGGTAATGGGGTCAAGTGGAATGGCCCAACTCCGTCATTGGTGTTATGTAATGCCAGGTCCATAAATAACAAGACCTCAACCCTTAGGGAGTTCCTGCTTAAGCAGGATGTGGACCTGGCTTGCGTGACCGAGACCTGGGTGCGAGATAGGGAGACTGTAGCTCTCTCCCAGATGACACCCCCCCCCCGGGATACTCGGTCTTTCACCAATCATAGACTAGCGGCCGGGGGAGAAGGGTGGCGCTATTAATACAAGAGGATTACTCCTTCCGGGCTCTCCCGGCCCCAACGATCAATGGTATAAAATGTGCCGGTCTAACATGGGATGTGGGGGAGGGGTTGGCGATCTGGCTGGTGTACTGTCCGCCTACCACACTGGCCAGCGCCTTACTATCCCTGATGGAGGCCATAACAAACTGGGCATTGGAAAACCCAAGGCTTGTGATCCTGGGTGATTTCTATGTCCATGCCGATGACGCGACCTCCAGTCAGGCGATGGAGCTGGTGTCTTCCATGGCGACACTGGGACTCCCCCAATTTGTTACAACACACACTCACCAGGCAGGGCACATGTTAGATTTGGTCTTTGCGGCCGGGGTGCTGATGGACGGTATTACCGCTGAGGCGGTACCATGGTCGGACCACTTTGCCCTCAAGACTCGTGTGGATGCTCCATCCCAACCCTGTATGGGCGGAGAGCCTATTTTGGCTCGCCCATGGAGTCTGATGGACCCTGAGCGGTTCCAAATGGTTCTGTGGGATCCCTGGCTCCCTGGCAATTCCCTTGATGACCTGGCTGAGTCTTGGCATGGTCAACTATCCAGGGCCATCAACGAGATCACACCTCGATGCCCTCTGCGCCCTCGTGTTAAGCTGGCTCCGTGGTATACCCCGGAGCTACGACAGCTGAAACAAGGGCTCAGACGGTTAGAGAGGCAATGGCGGTGTACTCGAGACAAAGCAACGAGAACATCTTATAGAGCGTTTGAGGTCCTATGAGATGGCAATCAAAGCCACTAAGAAGAATTACTTTGCGGCTAAGATTGCGTCTGCAAATTTGCGCCCGGCACAATTGTTTAGGATAATTTGGAACCTTACAACACTGCCTCAAGGCAGACCAAATGTTAGAGAATTAGAGATTGGCTGCAAGGCTTTTGCGAAATTTTTTGCAGATAAATCACGTCGCTCTGCCATGACCTCCCCGCCACATTGGATACAGTACAGGAACTCAAGGCTCTGTGCCTGTCTTCTGGTTCAGTTCTGGATCACTTCGACACACTTAGCTTGGCGGAAGTTGATGGAATCCTGTCTACTGTACGCCCAACAACTTGTGATTTGGACCCTTGTCCCTCTTGGCTAATTAAATCTTGCCAGAGGGAACTTAGATGTCCTATACAGGACATTGTAAATAGATCCCTCTCAGAGGGGTGTTTTCCAACACCTCTTAAAGAGGCTGTGGTCTGCCCTCTCTTGAAAAAGATTACATCAGATCCGGCCGAATTGGCACATTATCGGCCGGTCTGAAATTTACCATTTTGAGGTAAAATCATTGAGAGGGCAGTAGCGTTACAGTTGCAGAGTTTTCTGGATGACGCTTCCGTCTTAGATCCTCACCAGTCTGGCTTCCGCCCGGGTCATTAGACAGAGACAGTGCTGGTCTCTTGGTGGATGATCTCCAGAGGCATCTGGATTGAGGTGGCATGGCAGTGCTGACGTTGTTGGATCTATTGGCTGCGTTCGATATGGTTGACCACCGGTTACTGACCCGCCGCCTCGCCGATGAAGGGATTCGGGGGCTGGCCTTACAATGGCTTTCCTCCTTCCTTGATGGATGGGGACAAAGGGTGGCAATTGGGGGAGAGTTGTCCCAGAGGCACTCACTAGATTGTGGGGTGCCACAAGGGGCAGTGCTCTCTTTGATGTTATTTAACATCTACATGTGCCCCCTTGCCCAGATTGCCTGGAGATATGGGCTTGGGTGTCATCAATATGCAGATGACACCCAGCTGTATCTACTAATGGATGGTCGGCCTGACGGCGTCCCAAAAAATCTGGACCTAGCATTGCAAGCCGTAGCAGGTTGGCTCAGGCTGAGTAGGTTGAAGCTGAATCCAACGAAGACAGAGGTTCTTTGCCTGGGTCATGGCAGTCTGGGAAGGGAAAAAGCCTTGCAGCCAATCTCTAATCCCTTGACGGTGCTCCACTAAAAGTGGCGCACAAGGTCAAGAGCTTGGGGGTTCTACTGGAGCCTTCCTTGTCAATGGAGGCCCAGATAGCAGCTACTGCCAAATCTGCTTTTTTCCATCTTAGGTGGGCGAGGCAGTTGGCCCCCTTCCTAGAGCGTCACGACATGGCAACAGTGATTCATGCTATGGTCACCTCTAGATTGGATTACTGTAATGCCCTCTACATGGGGCTGCCCTTGTGCTGAACCCGGAAGTTGCAGCTGGTGCAGAATGCTGCGGCTAGGCTGTTATTAGGGCTCCCAAAGTGGGAGCACATACAGCCGGGGCTGCGCGAGCTGCACTGGCTGCCAGTTGTATACCAGATTCATTACAAAGTGCTGGTCATTACCTTTAAAGCCCTATATGGTCAAGGATCTGCCTACCTTAGGGATCGTCTCTCCCCATATGTGCCCCAGAGAGTACTGAGATCAGGTGCATAGAATTGGTTGACAATCCCTGGGCTGAAGGAGGCCAAACTGAAAAGAACGCGTGAAAGGGCCTTTTCAATCACAGCTCCACACTGGTGGAACCAGCTACTGGATGAAGTGCGGGCCCTGCGGAGTCTTGATCAATTCCTTAGGGCCTGCAAGACTATGCTTTTCCAAATGGCCTTCACTTAATGTGGATTTAGTCCACTATATCCGGCCATCATAAACTACTGAGGAGAACATCTAGAATATAGCACTGTAAATGTTAATTTTAATTGTAATTTGATGGTTTTAATTATAATGGTTTTAATTAATTATATATATCGTACTGAGATAATGTTTTTATATTATAAATTGTAATTCCCATATGTTATGAGCTGCCCTGAGCCTACTTCGGTGGGGAGGGCGGGATATAAATAAAATATATTATTATTATTATTAGAGCTGCCAGGTCTCAAGGGAGACTTCCTGCCAGGAGGGGGAGAATAATGCAAAAATTGCTGTCATGTAGATGGTGCGACATCATTTCTGGGATCAACCTGGAAGTGATATCATGCTTTTCTAGGATTCAGTGAACTCTATGATAATCCTAGAACAATGTGATGTCACTTCTTGGTTTGCCCTGGAAATGACAAAAGGCCATTGACTTGACACTCCCCCCACACACATGTCTTTACTTCCCTCTAGTCTCTTGTCAGGAAACAGCCACCAGCTGGCAGCCTTATGATCTTTGCAGCACATCTCATATGGCTCCCAGTCCCAGGGCTTTCGCCTTTAAGCAGGAGCAAAGGAGAAATGTGCAAGAGGAAATAATGTGGTGGCTGCAGGCAGAGCCTTATGTGGCTCTACCTGCAGCCAGTCTGGGAAGGTTTACACTCCACCTTCAAAATGGCAGAGCTAAGCAGTTTTTCCTCCCCCATTTCAGCCTTTTGACTTTTTTTAAAAAAAGTTCAAGCTAACCTGTGGTGAACACTGCTGCTCAGTGGCGAAAGAAAAGGGGGTTCCAGGCTGCAAGGAGCCCAGCAAGAAGGGCAACAGCCAAAGTGGGGAATGACTGCTTATGCAGCAGTGGTGCATGAAGGACAGAGAATGCCTTGCCCAGCTAAGGTTAAAGAATCTAGATCTGACAAGGACATTTTAACACCAACTTCAGTGATCATACATGAGCCGAGTAAGCAAAAATTAACTGTGGAAGGAGCAGCTTTGTGTGTGTTCAGACTCCTAAACTTCCTGAGCACAATGCTTACCCCAAAAGCTCTGGGATGTCCCTGGAGGAATCTCTGCAATGGGAGTCCAGAACCTGACATGGCAACCCCAGGGTGTCTTGATATTAATCAAGGCCTTCACAGGTTCTAGAATACAGTCGACTGTCCTGTAAGAGGAATAATACCAAATAAGTCACAAAATTCTGAAGTGTCCTATTCCTGGAATAATAAACCAACAACAATCCACAAAATGTTATGGATCAATATGTTACATTAATGTGCATTTTTTTTCTAGTATGGAACTCAACATGGGGTTCCTGGGAGACCTCCTATCTAAGCAATGGTATTTCTAAGCGCTGCTTAGCTTCAGCTAAGTATCTTTTTCATGTGCCTTCCAACCATATCCTGGGATTTATTGTTCACACATCTTGTGTCACCTCTGTCTATTGTGTCGTACTTCCCACTGTTCTCTGTTCTATCTTCAGTGGTATTTTGTCTCCGTTTCCTTTTGCACTCACCTATGCCAGAGACAATGGAGAAGATGTAGCGTTGGGGTGATGGTATCACCTCAGAGATCTATCTGTCTGGGGCTTTCTTGCTTCTCTACCAAAGAATTTCAGAGACTGTTCCAATCCCCTGTTCTGATCCTGGTGCTAAACGTTACCAGGAAGTGTCCCAATTTCCCCCATTCTGGTCAGCCTCTTGGGGAAACTTTCAACACCAGTATTGGCACACTTGAAATCTGCCTTCTCATATGTTTAGCAGGCATATTAATATACATTGAAACAAGGAACTAAAATGTTTCTGGCACCCTCTAGCCAGTTTTCTTAAATTTAAATGCATTAGAGATGGGAGCTACACATCAATGCCACTGACTCAGTGGAGAAAATAGCTCCTGTTTCAGTGGCATATCATAGACTACATCAGGGGTGGCCAACAGTAGCTCTCCAGATGTTTTTTGCCTACAACTCCCATCAGCCCCAGCCAGCATGGCCAATGGCTGGGGCTGATGGGAGTTGTAGGCAAAAAAAACATCTGGAGAGCTACTGTTGGCCATCCCTGGTCTACATGTTGCCAGAAAGAACTTTAGGACAGCAGTTGGCATCTTAATGACTCTTAATAACTGTCTGTCTGTTAAAGCAGCAATAATAGCACCTCTTGCTTGGTCATTTTTTGGCATCCCAAGCAGTCTGTTGCTCAGCACGGCTGGCAGTCTGGATAGCAGTTACATGCCTTTTTTATGAGATGGGTCTTCATTCTTTCTCTCCAGATTGGATAGTCACTCTCTGTGATCCTATCTATCAACTGACTATGCTGTGCACCAGAGGAAGTTGCCATCTTTGTTCCTTTGTTCTCACTTGCTTGTGCCACAGAGCCTCTGGCGATCTTCCTACCTTTAATCAGAGATGCGTTTAATCTGGGCCACCATAACCCCCATTAGCAGAGTAATTAACACAGCAACAGTGCATAACCTGATTAAAGAGTAGATAAAGGCTCATTTAGGAACTAATATACTTGATAGTAAAGAGCAGAGATGTAGTTAAGAACCTATTTCTGTCTGTCTTCTTTACTTTCAAGTATATAAGTTCCTAAATAAACCTTTTATCTACTCTTAAATCATGTTGTAAGAGCCCCATGGTGCAGAGTGGTAAAGCTGCAGTACTGCAGTCTTAAGCTCTGCTCATGACCTGAGTTCGATCTCAGTGAAAGCTGGGTTCAGGTAGCTGGCTCGAGGTTGACTCAGGCTTCCATCCTTCCAAGGTCGGTAAAAGGAGTACCCAGCTTGCTGGGGGGAGAGTGTAGATGACTGGGGAAGGCAATGGCAAACCACACCGTAAAAAGTCTGCCATGAAAACGTTGGGAAAGCACTGCCACCCCAGAGTTGGAAGCAACTGGTGCTTGCACAGGGGACTACCTTTACCTTTAAATCAGGTTGTGTACTGTTGCTGTGTTAATTCCTCTACCAACAATAAATTCTGATGAGAGGCTAAGCTGGACTATTCAGGCAGCTGTTCCCCAAACCATTTTAAAATGTACCTGCCATGGTGATTGAGAGGAATCTTCGCATTCAGAGGCACTAAACCTCTGAATCCCAGAGTCAGGAGCCAACATCAGGGGAAGGTTTTGGCCTCTTTGCCTTACTGTTGACCCTCCAGAGGAATTAGTTAGCCACTGTGTGAGACAGGATGCTGAAGTAGATGGACCGTTAGTCTGATCCAGCAGGGCTTTTCTTATGTCCTTAAAAGACCCTTCCTGGCCATACTCAGTTATTAAATGCTTGCCCAAATATAGCTCTTTTGGCTTGTTTCTAAAAGATCAAGCTTGACATTCTGGAAGAGGGGAGATCCAAAGCTAACCAGCAGTCACCAAGAACACCTTTGTAAATACTGTTGCCGTTTGAACTTAGTCTGTCTTTAGATCTTTAGTCTCACCCATCTGATTAATCTAACTCACTATTGTTTAGTTTGACAGGCTAAAGCTCTCCAGGGTCTCAGGAAAGGTCTTTCCCAATACTTGATAAATCTGGAGATGCCAGAAGCTTTACCTGGGACCTTCTGCATACAACAAATCTATTTTCTGCTGAGCTACAGCCTTTTCCCATATGGTGCTAGTTGTCAGCACTATTGTAGATATCACTTGCATGGTCCCATAACTGACCTCCAAATGTATGACCTTTAATCTCATGAATGTACTTTTTGTAAATCCAGACTAAATCCATGGACAGAAGGTACTTCTGTCAACAGAACAGAACCTTCCTGCCTCTCCCCCTCCCCCAGCACTCTATTGATCTCCCTAAGATGTTGCTCTGGGGGAACGGGGACCCTCAGGAACAGTGCGAGGGACTTATCAGGGTTCTGTAGCAGAAAGCAGAAATTGGCAGAAATTGTATCTCATCTTCTGCTAGCAGAAGATCCAAACCTCTGTCCCCAAGTCATTTTTGTTGAGTAACATCCCTTTGTTTTTCGAAAGTTGGGTCTATTCCCATCTCTTCTTGAGTAAGGCCACTCTTCCCCTTTTCCCCTCAATGAGCAAAAAGTCAACTTGAATCTTTATTTGAGCTGGAATTCAGCATAGTCCTATGATGTGAAACTTATAAACTGATGACAAAAGGGGAAGAAGTAGGAAACAAAGTTGATCAAAGTTATAATTCTTTATTTGTGCATGTAAAATTGCTACATGGGAATGGAAATATGCATGATTTGCTACCTTTTGAGGTAGTCAAACAGTCAACCTTAGCATTTGTGGGGTTAGCTGCTGGGACTTCTGTTGCAACTCACTGCTGACCTCCCCTCCATGCAACAAATCTAGAACAAATCTAGACAAAGCAGGCTGCTGGAAGCATAGTGCCTATGTGGTCTTTGTGGCCTGTAGCTATGAGAGGGCTCTCACCAGGCAATGCCCCTTCCCCAATTTTTCCAGTCTGGCCAGAATATTGATTGTGCTGTGTCTGCTCTGGTAGGAGAGACAGAGACAAAAAAAATCCTTGGTGTAATGGTTAAGTGTGCAGACTCTTAACTGGGAGAACCGGGTTTGATTCCCCACTCCTCCACTTGCACCTGCTGGAACGGCCTTGGGTTAGCCATAGCTCTGGCAGAGGTTGTCCCTGAAAGGGCAGCTGCTGTGAGAGCTCTCTCAGCCCCACCCACCTCACAGGGTGTCTGTTGTGGGAGAAGAAGATAAAGGGGATTGTAAGCCACTCTGAGACTCTGATTCAGAGAGAAGGGCGGGGTATAACTTCTTCTTTCTTCTTCGTCATTACGCTTGTCACAACCTGGCTCCATCCCCAGTGTCTCCAGGCTCCACCCCAAAGTCCCCAGATATTTCTTGAATTTTACCTGGCAATCCTAGGGCCTGTGTTATTGCTTCAGTGGAGGAAGGGGGAACTCATTACCCTTTTGTATATGCTGCTTATCCATAGACACCAGCCCCAGTCCAATCAAGACTTTCTGCTTTGGGTGTTTAAGAATACTTTCAGCAGAGTCTCTCAGAATTCTACTTGGGCCTATTCAAAAGAGCTTATTCCCAGGAAAGTGTTCTTAAGATTGCACTCTTTGTGTATACTGGTGTACCAACAGCAATCAGGTCTGTCACATAAAACATGACAAGCCTACAGGCCATAAGTCTTTAGCATTAACAGAGGGCTCTAATATCTAACCAGCTCGTGTGGGGTGGATCTTTAAAATGTTGGACAGACTGAGAAAGAATTTAGGATAGTTAGTATGTACAAAGAGAGACCAATAAATACTCCCACTGAGAAAGATGAAGAAAGTTGACCCAGTATTCTACTACATTAGTGAGCTTATCAATTTCCTCAGCAGGACTAGTTCCAGATGCTGTTCCTTCCTCTACTTGACCCCGCTCACTCATTCCCCCATTCCCACCTGCATACCTATCCCCTGGCACTGCTGAGCAGCTTGTATGGTAAGGTTTGCCAATTCTTGGTTGTGAAATACCTTCAAATTTTGGGGGTGGAGCCTGGGGAGGGGAGGGACCTCAGCAGTGTTTAATGCTATACCCTCCAAAGCAGACATTTTCTCCAGAACTGATCTTGGTCATCTGGAAATCCATTGTAAAAGTAGGAGATCTCCAGGTGCCTCCTGGAGGTTCGCAGCCCTACTAATAGAATTGCTCTTGAGCAAGGAGACTGTGTGTGTGGAGGGGAGGTCAGCAGTAGGTTGCAACAGAAGCCCCAGCAGCTAACCCCCCACAAGGTATGCTAATGGTGGCCCTGTTCCTCAGAACAAACTCAACTACTACAGCATACAGCATCTTGAGCAACTGAAAAACATCTGGATCTGTGGCATTCACTTTGCCATGCTTTACTGTTTTCAGAACACAGAAGAATAAGAGCTATGAAACAGCAGGCTCGAGGGACAAATGGCTGAGTGCCAGGATCTCCATACGCAAACTTCTCAGGTGTGCTCCTCAAGGAAGTCTCTTCATTGTGACAGACTCTCTGGATTCACCTCACCATCTTGTTAATGGAGGGCAACAACAGGCTAAAAAGGAAAAGAACATACATCCAAAGCTAAGTTCACTGGGGAGCGAAAGAGCTACTTGCTTGTTTTATTCCTCATTTCTTTGTTGTGTCAGATCCATCCGTCTCAAGCCAAAAAGGACTTGTGTGGAAATTTCATGGCTCAAAGCCACAAATGTACACCCTCCCCAAAGTGGGTAGTTGCTTTGTTTTGGTAATTATGGAACAAAGGGAAGGGCATGATATAGCAACAGACAGTTATAATGGAAAGCATGAGGATTCATAGGATTTATGAAGGGTTCATAAATCTGATAGTTTAGTATCAGTGGCTGCTGAATAGATAGGAAGAGCAATAGTATATTCTGAAAAATAATGTCTTTTTTTTAAGTGACTGTTTTTTAAGTGACTGTCTTTTGCTAAGGTGACACGAATGTGGGGGCATTTCTAGGGGAGAGTTGGCATGTGGGAGGAGGTGATTCTGCTGATTCTCTGAAAATCCCCACCTTCCTGTTTTGCTTCTGCTGAACTTACTTTCAGTCTTACAGCCTTAGCGGGGGGTGGGGGGGACCCATTAGTCTTATGGCACCTTAATGTCTAACGAATATATATTTAGCATGATCTTTCATAGGCAAGATGCATGAAGTAGCTAGTGAAGGTGCTGGAGATAGTAAACCTCCTCTCAATGTATATCTCAATAAGTTATCAAGTTCATGATACACATGATTTACAAAAGGATATTTGGAAGTAATAGGGATGCCAGCCTCCAGGTGGAATGACTGGGGAAAATCCTAGGGTTCCATGATGACTAACCCCCCAAAGAAACCAAGAAATAACAAACAATAATCTATAACATATAAGTACTCTCATACAAACACACTATAAACATAGCCTGAAGTACAGAACACTCATAGTAAGTACAAAGGAAGGACTATAATCAACTATTGTCTAGAACAGAGTCCTTTTATATTTCATGAATAGTCCTTCAATATCAAAGGAATCCTCGGTTCAACGTCTCCTGAGGAAACCATATAGTGTTCCAATTCCAGATGAATTTTATCACACAGCAGCACAGCAACGAGGTCATACTTTATATTCCCTCATTTCACTTGAAGCTTTGACAAGATTTCAAAAATAATATTTCAGAGCACGGCAAGACTCCAACTATTTGCACACATCCAAGTTACAGTTTCAATTCTAGATAATACTGGGAGGAAAAAACCTTTCTCCAATTAGCTATGAGTAATTAAAAACTCATATGCTCCTCATACATATATCCAGTTGCCTTGAACTCAGCATAGTTTTGTACTTTCTCAACTGTTCTAGAGAGACTAATTCAAAAGCTGACATCACTAATAGTAACAAACACTTTCCCCTGGAGATAATATCTGTGTTGACATATGGCTGAAGCAAACATCCTCCATTATTTTGAGTAGTGATGAAAGATATTGGGGGGTGGGGCAGGAGAGAATAGCTTACTGGTTTCATGATATTGAACAGTCTCATGTGTGGTTATATTTTCTGTGATTACCTGAGTGTCTTCAGAGCGTCAATAACAGACAGTTCTGCATGCAAATGCAGCTAGAGAAATAGTGAGGCAGATGCCCAAAGTCCCAGTCAAGAAAGCAATTCCTCGTATCCCTGTGCAGTAGCGCTAGAGAACAAGCCAAAAGAGAAACTGGAGACACATCTTCCTTTTAAAATCCATTCAGACTTTACTTGATATAACAAACAGCAACAATAGAGTTGTTTGGCACAAGTGCAAAAGGTAAAAACAAAACCAAGGGTACTGGGGGTGTATTCACTACCCCATGCCAAATTCCAAAGTATCTTGGGGAGTAAATAAATTTGTGGCAGCAAAAGTCTGTATGTTTATTGAGTATCTCAAACTATCAATATTAAATACTAATGTTTTGGGTATTTATGAGTTTATTTCTCTAGCCCAAGCATGACTCTGTTGGTAGTGGAATAAATGGTCCCTAGCTAAACCAACTGCTTGTGGCAGTTTACAATTATAATACTTCAATTCAGCGTTTTGCTAGATCAGTTTTCCATTCAAAAAAATTATGTGACTTTTAAAAATCCCAATGCATTAACATAGGCTGTGAGAGGGGAAAAGCCCATTGTCAACATCAGTGACTCTGAGGTGTTTTGTGCCCCAGGTGGTTTTCTAGGGTTGCCAGCTTCAGGTTAGGAAATATCTCGAGATTTAGGGAGTGGAGCCTGAGGAGGGCGAGATTTAGGGAGGGAAGGGGCTTCAATGGATATAATATCACAGAGTTCATTTTCCAAAGCAGCCATTTTCTCCAGGTGAACAGGCCTCTGTCGCCTGAACACATGAAGCTGCTGTTGCCAGGGGTGGGGTGGGGGATATTGCCTGGTCAGTGGGTTTCTACCTGGGGTTCACTGGGCTGGAAGGGATCTGTCTGAATCAAGTCACGGTAGGATGAGAAGAGGACACAAGCCTGCAGTAAAGTCTAGTTTATTGAACCTTAAGCAAAATAACAGAAAGAGCATTTACCAAAAAGACATTGTACATGATTTCCCAAATGAGGAAGAGATATCTCTGGCTGTCAAACAGAGTGTCTTTAAACTGACTAGTCTGATTGACAGTGGTGTACAACAGAACCTTGACACTCTTTATACTTTTTTGCAAGATAATAAGAGACATACATCTAACCTCCTGTGGGAATCCCATGAACTCACCAACAGCTTGACCCTTCCTCTTAATGGCACCCTAAAGCTTGCTGTGGGGGGAAGTGTAGATGACTGGGGAAGGCAATGGCAAACCACCCCATAAAAAGTCTGCCGTGAAAACATCATGATGCGACGTCACCCCAGAGTCGGAAATGACTGGTGCTTGCACAGGGGACTACCTTTACCTTTTAAAAAACCATAATACCATAAACTTTGCCCACCACCAGGCTATTAGACCAAAGCCTCTGGCCAGAAGACAAGACCTGTGACACTAATATCTAGATATTCAGCCTTGAGGAGGAGCAGAGAACTTAAAGAACATAAGCTATGTATGGAAAAGAATTCAGCAGCTAGGCACTGCCTGTGTGTGAAAGACAATAGCCATGATGCAATGTTTTATGGGATGAAACCAAAGTCTGCTTTTGCTAACATCTATTCAATATACCTTATGCATAATGGCCAAGTCTCCCTTAACCTAAAATTCTGCCATAGCTGCTTGATGAACCACCCGTCCATCAAAGTCAGTATTGTCTACTCAGACCAGCAGTAGCTCTCCAGGGAATTAGGCAGAGGTCAACACACTGATAGAGATGTGCTCGTGTAAAATTTTTGATGAAGTGCTTGTGTAAGATTGAAAGGATGATGTACAGGACTGCATTCAATCCCTTTGAAAAAGTTTACAGAAACAGAATTTTATGGCTGGCAGGCTCCATCAGAGGTGGTGTGAAGGGGTCCTTTCAATGATTCAAGTATGCAGATTTTTCAGGTAAAGAGAGAGACTGGACAATTGCAGCACAAGCATTTTATTCTGCTAAGAAATAGGAGTCAAGGCATTTTGCACTGTTGAGACTTTTTGGATGGAATTTATGAATAGTGTTTTGTAAACTATGATGGAATTTGGACTATGAATGGTGTTTTGTAAACTACATATGAATTTTTGCGCAAATGACATGATTATGAATGCTTGTTGAAGTATCGTATTAGTGATATTCCTGTAGCTATTTTTTCACAGTTATCGTTCTGGTATTAACTACCTGGAAGTTGGCAACCCTAGCTTTTCTATTTATAAAAATGAACATAATAAAACTAATTTTCATAGGAAAGAGATTAACTCTGATGAAGTAGGCTCATTTCTATGGAAGCTGAGTGCGTAAATACATTTAATGGAAGTAAGGTTGCTAGGTCTGTGTTGAAAAATACCTGGAGACTTTGGGGGTGGAGCTGACAGAGGGTGGGATTTGGGGAGGGGAGGGGTCTCAGCATGGTACAGTGCCATAGACTCCACCCTTCAAAGCAGCCATTTTCTCCAGGGGAGCTGATCTCTGCCAGCTGGAGATCAATTGTAAAAGCAGGAGATCTCCAGGCCCTACCTGGAGGCCAGCAATCCTAAATGGAAGCTGAATATGTAAATACATTTAAGAAACTCCTTTTGAATTTTTCCTTTTCTGAACATATATTATTGTATTTTTTTAAAAAACCAGCCCTAACAGGAGCATTAAACCAATCCTCTATGAAGAAAGTATACTCCCCTAACCATGTTGCTACTCTCCCCCTCCCACCATGAAATGCCAAGCCTCAGAATGATTTGCTATATCTTAGCAGATATGTTGGGCTGTGCTGATTCAGGCAAAGTCCACAAACTTTTAAATGACACTTGTGCTGAGGTAACTTTAATGGTGGCTAGATTTCTCCAACAGGTCATGGAAATACGACAGAGAATGGTTCTTGAATGACCACATTTTATTTGTTTTAATTATTTAATTTGGCTAAACTCAACTCATATATATTTTACTTATTTTATTATTTTAGCTCCCTATGTACTTTATAATCTAGGATTTTATATTATTTATATTGCTATTTTACTGCTAAATCTGTTTTATGCCAATAAAGGCTTGCTATTTGCTATATAGCAGGGGCGGCCAACGGTAGCTCTCCAGATGTATTTTGCCTACAACTCCCATCAGCCCCAGCCATTGGCCATGCTGACTGGGACTGAGGAGAGTTGTAGGCAAAAAACATCTGGAGAGCTACCATTGGCCGCCCCTGCTACATAGCTATGAAGGAGAGGCAGGGAAGAGCTTCACCAATGACTTACCAGAATCTGGTCCCTCACACGGCAGCCATTGATCTCATCAGAGAGAGTGCAGATGTTCCACATATAATAAAGGATATCTCTCACATAGAGAAAGTTGATCACAACTGCAACTGCTGCTGCCATAATTTGGAATACCAGACAAGCTTTCACCTGGTACGGAGAGAAACATTTAGACAGCTGAGAAATCCCAGACTCATCAATCCAATATTAACAATATAGAGACATTTGCTGCTTACCATGCCAATGCTAGGGTGCCTGTCAGCAATAACCGCAACGACTCCTGCCAGGAAAAGCTAACAAAAAGGAAAAGAAAGAGCTGAAGGAATATTAATTACTAAAATAGCTTGCCAGATCTACCACTAGCCTCAAGAAAGACTGCAGCAGAAATATCAAGTAAAATTTCTAAAGTGTTACAGTAAGCATGAGAAATTTCATATAATCGTAGACCAACAAAAGGTCTCTTAATTGCAATGTCAATTGCACTTTTTGGAAAGGTTGCACCAGTATTGGAAAATGGCAGAAAACCCTGGAGGCTGATATCCAACAGGCTACCATAGCCATGAAACATTTGGCTGCCACTGAAAGGTTTGAAGATATAACAGATTATCTTCAAAAAGACTCATTTTGAATATATGAAACATGTACAAAATGATTTGCATGTTACTCCAGACTTTGGGAACAATATGTTTTAGCTAAACTAATTTCTAATCTTAATTCCTTGCCTTCACCAGCAGAGATTACCAAATTTAAAAGAACCTGGTCTCCTAGTTTAAATTATTTGGCAAAGAACAGGGAAATTCCAAAAGAACTTTATACCTGTTATATTTAATTTAAGTTCCTTTGCTGTTTTATTAGTGTTGCACCACTGTTTTAATTTTTGAGTAAATTTAATTAAATTAAAAACATTATTTGCATGTGAGAAAGAGAGATGGGGGAGATTTTCAATCACTTTTTATAAACCTGATTTTTAAAAAAACAACACAACCCTCCCACTTACGTCTACTGTTGTTTTTGTCAAGTTATCAGTAAATTGCCAAGGTGGTATAAGCCTAATTGACCCTCAAAATAAACAAACTAAAGGCTTGGATCCTATGAATGAGTTCCATGCATCTTAGTAGACTCTGCTGCTGGGGACTGTGCTTTCTCTTCAACTAAAACAACTGCCTGAGCTAGGGCCTGCCCTCTGAAAACCATTGATCTTAGGCAAACAGATGTTGTTGTAGAAGTCTCTGTTGTGGAGCATGCTTCCCCTATTGAAGATACACAGAATTAGTTCATAGAATCCAAGCCTTAAGCTTTGGATTTTGCATGTCAAAAATCTGATTTCTGCCACCTTTAGCTTCATCTCTAGAGTCTCCACACAATTGCAAAGAACCACAGGAAAGATGGATGGTCCTGTTCTGTGATATTGCCTTCATTTTGATGCCTGTGCACAACTAGATGTTTCCTTCTCCAAGAGAGGGACCTATGGAGCAGTGAGTAATTGCACTACTTTCATGGTTCTTGTGGCACCCTAGAAGGAATCCAGTCATCAGACAATGATGGTTGAAACTCCTGCCACTGCTAACTTCCCCTTGATGCAAGGGGCTACCATGTTCATCTTCTTGGGCAGCAAAGCAACAAAATGAAGCTGGACACAAGAGATATTAGGCATACTTTTATAGCACAAAAACAAGGTTTGGCATCCCCAGGGCTTCCAGACATATTTGCTTACCAGGATCCCAGAGAAGAAGTGGATGCCAACACCATCTGTGTAAGAACATTCAGAAGGGAGAAACAGGATCCCAAAGGCAACATGAAGTAGTCCCAGCACCACCAACACGGCCTGGAAACAAAAAAACAATCCAAGGAGTGAAGTGTGAAGATTTCTGTTTATAATAGTACAGTAGGGATGTGTTCCAGGGGAGGAAATGACAAATGTGTGTCAAATAGTTAATGTGGCACACAAAAGAGTTCATGGTCTGGAGAGGCAGGCGTAACAGGCAGTGGCGGACGGGCCAGGGTGTCAGCTTGCCCGTTGGCAAGTGGGCCCCTGATGAAGTGGGCCCCCTTAAACATTAGACAATATGTTAAAAATGTTAATGTCCTTTTAGTAGCTTGAAAATCTAATAGAAGTTCCAACATAATTACTGTAATGCAACTAAAATTTACAGTAGATCTTGATATCTACTTTTAATAATTAATATCTACATTTAATATTTACTGCATGCCGCCAGTAAAATGTGCAAAATATGTACACTGTAATTACTAAATATATATATACATTTATTTTGCAAAAGTTTTAATTGTGCCTTTTTTCCACATGTATTTTTTGAAAATTTTATTTCTTATAAAAATTAAATGATAGCCTTATAGTTGTAGGTGGGCCCCCTTTGTCTCCTGGCAACCAATATTTTTAGACCCAGTCCGCCACTGATAATAGGAATTCATTCTGGCTTAAAGAAACCACATGTGGTAGAAAATAATATAGGGCACGGAACTCAACATCCCAAGACAGTCTACTCACACTCATTTTCTCATTTAGTTATGGATGCAGAAGTGGGGAAATGCAAGGTTTCTACCTGGTAGAAAAAAGAAGCCATGCATAGGAACTGTCCTTACCATTAGAGAAAGCCTGGCAAGAGTTACCTGTTCATTACTGGACACTGATTATGACAGCTGGAGACAGTATGGGTGTTAGGACCCAGTTAACAATGAGGCACAGTTAAGGTCTTGATATGAAAAAAGACCAGCAAGGTCTTGATATGAAAAAAGGATCAACTAAGATAAAGGCCATGCAATAATGAAGTATCTAAACTGCTTTCCCCCATGAGTGAGTAGCACAGTCCCCTCTCACAAACGCGAGGTCAGAGGAATGGTTTCCAGGTCAGAAAATGAAAGTTCAAAATAAGGCAGATCCACAATTTTTTGAGATTCATGACTGTCAAATGAAGCCAGTTAGCATCTACAACTGCAGGGTCACAAACCAGAAAGTTAGCAAGCCTGCAGAGCCAGCACTCACCCCAAAAGCTCTGGGCTGCACTCCAAGAAACTTCTGCAGTAGAGGGGCTGTCTCCAACATAGTTCACACAACAAACTATACCTTCCCTGAGTGCCACACCTGTGAGGAAGCAATAAAGAAAATCTGATTGCTCTTGACAGATTCCTCTGGCATAGATAGTGTTAACATTATCACACCAATTGCCCATAGCAAGTTGAGAGGTGGAATAGGGTTGCCAGCCTCCAGGTGGAGCCTGGAGATCTCCCACTTTAACAAATGATCTTTAGCTGGCAGAGATCAGCTCCCCTGGAGAAAATGGCTGCTTTGAAGGATGGACTGTATGGCATTGTACCATGCTGAGGCCCCTTCCCTCCCCCTGTCCTTTCCTGGATCCATCCCCAAAGTCTCCAGATATTTTCCAACACAGATGTGACAAACCTAGGTGTATAATTTTAGGTAACCCTGTGGACCTGGGAACGCACAGCTATCCAATCAATGAACATGAAAGGGATTTTTTTTTTTTAAATGGCTGTTGTGGGTAATTAGACTTGCAGGATTATGGAATGGAGAGGATAGATGGCTGAGTAGCACAGTTTAAAATGCTGGGAGATATTAATGCGAAGCAAATAAAGATCTGGATGCACTGATTTCCCAAATACCATAGGTAAGCATTAAAAACAGGATTAGTTGCTTTCAAGATGATCTTTAAGGCCCATCTCCAAATTGCAAACCTTAATGAAAATTGAAGTTACATTCTCTCATCTCCCTACATACCACATCTATCACTATTATGGAACTTACCACAACAACACTATTATGGAACTTACCACAACAAATAACCATTCAACGCAATAAAGAATACGGAAATGTAGACTCCCAGCAAGATTTGCATATTGCCATGTAAACTCATTCAAAGAGTTATTTGCTGCCATTCCTTTTCCCTAGGGTTGCCAAGTCCAATTCAAGAAATATCTGGGGACTTTGGGGGTGGAGCCAGGAACAAGGGTGTGTGACAAGCATAATTGAACTCCAAGGGAGTTCTGGCCATCACATTTAAAGGGACAACACACCTTTTTAAATGTCTTCCTTCTATAGGAAATAATGGATAGGGGCACCTTCTTTTCGGGCTCATAGAATCGGACCCCCTGGTCCAATTGTTTTGAAACTTGGGGGGTACTTTGGGGAGAGGCACTAGATACTATACTGAAAATTTGGTGCCTCTACCTAAAAAAACAGCTCCCCCAGAGCCCCCAAAACCTCCAGATCAATTCCCCATTATACCCTATGAGAATCGATCTCCACATAGGGAATAATGAAGTGCTCAGCAGACGTCCCTCCCCTCCCTGTTTTCTGGCGACTCTGAAGTGAGGGCTTGGCCTCTCTACTCATGAGTTGCAGCCAACTTCTTCCAAGTAACAGAGGCACCCCATCCCAAAAGGAAGCCTTTACAATCGGAGACTGGAGCCTCTGGAGGGGAAAAAAAATCACATGGTGGCTTTGGGAGCAGGGCTTCCCCCTGCCGGCCAGCTGACTGGGGGTAGGAAGGAGACTGGGAAAGTGGAAGAACCCCCGCTGGGACCTGGGGATTGGCAAGCCTACTTTCCCCATGTGATACCCATTCAGTTTGGGATTTACAAGCTCAGTTAACTACTTGACCCTATTTATGTTTACTGACAAGTCCCAACGAATTCAAAGAGGTTTGCTAAGGGTCCTAGGGTGATATACAGCAAGCTAAGTCTCCTAACTATGCTTGGTAACATTTTTAATGTGTCCACTAGTATCTCTGTAATAGAGTCTGGCATTCAGGTGCCTCATGTATGCATCTTTGACTAGCATGGAGAGACAAAATATTTCACTGCTTGAATTTCTTCTTGAGCTCCTGCTCAGAGACAGGAACCTAGCCAGTAAGGCAACTGTAGTCCCAGTTCTTATTACCAGCCTCACCCCTCAACCTGTTTATAACTTTCTCCTGCTGGCTCCACTCACACTTTTCCCTTATTTGCCTTCATGAAAAAGCACTCACCTCTGTCACTGTCTCAACTGTATTGGAGAGTCTGGGGCTCCAACTTGGTCTTTGCTCAGCTAGTTGACACACCTCTAAGTCATGTGTTTGCATTTACTCTTCCTGTCCCAAGAACATTGATACAGTTAACAGTGGCACAAACCACTTTTGCTAACAGCAGGAAGTGTCTCAATCTCTCTTGGAAGACTTGCTTTCTGTAGAGCTAAGCTTTCAACACAGTACTGTTAATATGCAGCTCACTCACTAGTGGCACACAGAAATGAAGAACATGGAAGCCAAACATTACAGTTCATTATGCACTAGAAAGCTCTGTGAGCAATATACACTGAAGCTAATTGAAAGCTGGACTAAGAGGAAGTCCTACCTCTACTATAGGTTGATTATGGGACTTAGCCACTCATCTCCAGCTGTTAGTCATTTATTGGTGTAGCAAAGAGCTTTAGAACTGTGGCTGTAAGAGAATAGGTGGTTAGGTTTTTCATTGGTTAGTAGTATATGTTTCCATACATGCCTGTATTGCCTTCAAGATTCCATTTGTATCATTTTTTTAACCAGCCTGACACTGGACTATAGAAGAATACATGTATGCCAAACTATTTAGGTTGTATAGAAGGAGGGCCTTGATAGGGCTGCAAAGAGAAGAGCTTTACACAATGAGCCCAGGTGTACACCTGTACAGGATGAGGCTGTCTTTAGCTTGCTGTTAAACAGGCTCCTTGGCAAGCTGGGAGGCTGATCATGTTTACAAAAGGGATATTAAACATAAAAGAGAGGGAAAGAAAACAACACAAACCGTAAGTTCTTCTTTTAGTGGGCCATTTCAGAGCATTTGTAACCTAGCCACATATTATCGTCTTTGATCCAATATGAGTAAACTGTTGAGGACCTATAAAATTTGTAGTGACTATCAGGTGCGTTAGAATAAGAAGAACATTTACCTTTATATGCACCTGGGAAGCAGGGGCAGACCAAACAGTAGAAAGAAATCACATGCACTCTTGAGCACTGGGAATTCTGAACTTTGAAGGGCACTCCTTCTCACTGAGCATTTCTCCCATCTGCAATAATATAATGGGAAAAATCCAGTGAGGAGGCCTCCTAGGAATCGACAACCAAGATAGGAACCAGGAAGTCTCACAGGGAAAGCTGTATGGACGCCAAAAAGTCGGTGTGTGGATTTAATCTGCAAGGATGACTAGGTGGGGTGGCTTAGGAACAAGTGGTTTTGTATAAGAGAAGGCCTTCTTGTGCAAACCTGAGCTGTAGAGCAGCAATAATGAAGCAACCCAAGTTATATGTTGCATTAGTGAAGGCAGGGAGGAAAGAGGCACACAATCACATCCATAAGTTCTTTCAAAGTCCCTCATGATCTATAGGGCACGCACACATACACAATGCTTGATGCTCAGCATTCCATGTAAAGCATGAGAGATTGTTACAGTTTTTCAGAATATATAAGCATACCCAAAAGTCTGTTGCAGTCACTGAACCTGACACTCCCACATCACAATTCTTCAAGCCCATCAAACAAACAGACCTACCTTTGCAATAAAAGGTCATACACATCCATTCTTCTCTGCCACCGGTATTAATTTGTTAACACATTACAGATTCAGGCAGAAGCAGGTTGCCTACTAGTTGCAGCTATCATCACACCAGGTTTTCTAGAGGATGCTCCAACAGCAGCAGGCGCCATAGCTACAGCACCAGACTCTCCCAAGGCTGCACCAACAACTTCCATATGGTATCCTCTGTGGGCCCATCGGCTAGAGAAATAACAGCCCAGAATGGACACAAATATAATGAAAGAGCAGGTAATTGCTATTATGAGGGTAGTTGTAGAGAAGGGGAGGTATAGACCTGTGGAAGAAAAATAAAATAAAATAAAGTCAAAAGCAGCTGCTGAATAAAACAGATGCTGGATTTTAAGTTAGCTGGCAGACTCACTCTTTAAACTTCCTAAGATTCGTCAATCCACTAAGTGTATAAAGTGAGAACTTCTAAGATAGCCAAACTCAAAATGCAGAAATCCTTCACTTCATCCCCATAGAGACAGAATGTGTTATCAGTAGTCCCCTCTGGAGATGCTCAGAAGGGCAGTTACTTCAATCCCAGAGACCCATCTTGGTACTGAATACAAGTTTTAGAACAAAGACCTGAGTCGAAAGCAAGCCAAATCATTATCAACTTTTTCACATCCCTCCTGAGGCACAGAGTCACTACCTGCCTTGCACCTGCAACTCAGTTTTTGCTTCAGGGCTACAAAGTCTGAGACATTTCACATTTTATATCCCACCTTATCGCAATCCTAAGGAAGGCAACTCAAGGTTGCCAAAAGAATGTAAAGTTTCTAACCGAAAGAATTGACAAATGTTTTATTTTGTCCATTTGTTGGAAAAGACTCTTGCAACAATTAAAGGCAACTTAACCTTTAAAAGGGCTAGACTCAAGGAGTCATAACTATAATTTAGTAAATAATTTACTAATTTACTATAATTTAGTATAGGTTAGTAAATACAGCTCTGACAAGAGCTATGAAACTAAGAGGGAACCCTGAGTCACCCTCTTTAATTCCATTCCTCCTTCCAGTGGCTCCCTTGGCTCTTGTGCTCTTTTCCCTCTCTCTAGATCTCTGGGCAACCTCTGTGATGGAGGAGAAGAGCTTGCAAGCCTACCTATTCCCCCTTCTTCTCCACTTCACACATGACAGAAATAGCTGCCTACCTATGGGTCAGTGCTCAGAAGCTGACGGTCTTGATGCTAAGCATGCTTACTTGAGAGTAAGCCAGCATTAAGTTCATTCTCAGCCTCCAGGAGCTGCACAATGTGTGTGAAAAAGCTGCACAGTTTGGCCACCCCTGGTATAGAACATACCCCCTTCCAATCTTTTAGCTTTTTTTTCAAGCAACGAGGTGATAAAGGAATGGCAGAAAAGTCAAACTTCCATAAGGCCACTTCATTATGATCTACCTTGGTCTGACGTCTACTCAAGCAACAACACTTTTGGAAACTCCAGGCTTCGTACTACTACAAGTGTTCCTGGGAAGGTTTCCACATGGGAACAGGTTTGTGTGATTTCCCCACTTCTGGTATGGCTGCCAATATAGTGCAGCAGCAGCAGCAACAGGGATGCCAAATAGCAGTTTTCTCAGCAGTTTCCCTGCCACAACAGCCACCACCACCCTTTAACGTTTGGGGGGGCAGGGCTGGGCATTGCATCATGCTACTCCCAGGTGTATAAATGCAAATGGCATCACACGTCACTGATGCTCTGGTAATCCCTCAAAACACTATGGATTTACCATACTTTTTTTGTAGTTTCTAGAGAACCTCAGCAACATATGATGTCCCTTTTGGTTACGTGACCATATGCAAATGAGTTGTGCTAATGAGCTCCAGCACCTCTTTTTCCATTAAATGATCCCTGGCTGCAAAGTTTTGTAAAAGTCTGTAGAAAAGTCTGGGTGGTTACCACGTGGGTAAGAAAGTTTGGATTTTCCCAGTCTGCCACCTGGCAAACCATTTTCCCTGCTCCATCCCCATGGCAGCCACTTCCTCCTCCTGCCACAAGAGGTTCTTTTCCAGCAACAAAATATCATCAAGTTCTTGGTTGCACGGGATTCCTTTTAGCCCATTATATTAGGGTTGCCAACCTCCTAATAGTGGTTGGAGATCTCCCACTATTGCAAGTGATCTCCTGTCAGTACCGATCTGTTTACCTGGAGAAAATGGCTGCTGTGCAAAGGTAGACTCTATGGCATTATACCCCATTAAAATCTCTCTCCTCCCCAAACTCCTCCCTCCTCAGGCTTCACCCCCCAAAACTGGAGCTGACAACTTGCTGTAGTTAACAGGGGAGGCCTCATGTTGTTTTTATCCAGAAGCAACATTTGTCACCCACTGCCCCCAAAAGCCTTTTATACCAAAAGCCCTAAACAACTAAAAAGGATTGGAAATTCCATTTTCTTACTGTTCTGGAGGTCCCACAAGCAGAGAGGCGGTATTCCAGCAATAATGTATTCTGGTGTTCAGCAGTCACGGCACAGCCTGACTCCAGAGCTAATTCATTGGCATGAACAGGTACACCAGTCTCAAAGAGATCCACTGGAACGGAGATTACCAGGAGTGAGCTGCCACATGACACAGACACTGCCAAAGACACAAACCGAAGCCAACCAGTAGCAATGTGCTTGTTCAGCATCATTCTGACAGACGTACCTGTACAGGCAACTGTGTGCAGCAAGGTTACGAAGAGCAAAGGAATAATACTGCAAGGACAGGACTATTCACAATACCTTGCTTTAAATTAACGAAGCAACACAGTAGAAGAGTGAGAGAGATGTGTTATCTGCATACTGTTCAAAGTAATGAAATAGTAGTGATGATCATGTAAATTTTCCCCTCTTAGCTAAGAGCAGATAGAACGTTGCTACTCTGACCAAACACAAAGAAAGATAATCCCTCAGCCTTTAAAAGTGGCACAGAAGTCGTCATTCTGGGAAAGACTTGTTTTGGACTGCTGAAGGATTATTAGAACTGGAAATGGGGTTCCATAGGTCATTGGCTGTAGTGCCTATAATACTCTAGCCCAGGGGTCCTCAAACTTTTTAAATAGGGGGCCACTTCACTGTCCCTCAGACTGTTGGAGGGCCGGACTGCTGTTACTGTACAAGGCTGCGGGCTGTCAGTTCTCCGTCTTCTGCATCTCTCTCCCTTCCCCACACCACACACCCCGGTCCGGGAACTCACCTCACCTCGGTATCACCTCACACTCTGTCTCCGCCGCCTCAGCCCAGTGCCGGAAGTGTGCGTTGCTAACGTGAGTTTAGGTCGAACGTCACTTCCGGTCTGATTTTGCCATAACCCGGCGGGCCGCATAAACGTCCTCAGCGGGCCGCATCTGGCCCGCAGGCCGTAGTTTGAGGACCCCTGCTCTAGCCCCACTTGCTGCCTGAAAGCAAGCCCTGTTTAGCAGAGGCTCCACATCTCCCTACAGTTTCCCTATTGTTAACAGCCTAATTACTACTTCATCTTTCATGGAGACTCCACAGTCTTGCACTCTACTCTCATGTGAAGTTAAAACATTCCTACCCATTAGGCATGGGTAGGGGAAAGACAAATGCAGAATACATGTGACAACACCACAATTGTGATTCTCCATAAAAAGAATCAATAAATGATGGCAACGCCAGATTAAACAGCTAGTGTTGAACCACTTCTGAGCATCCAATCCTGTACAGTCAAACAGCACTTTACAACACAGTGATTAGATGGCTATTATGTGGCAGGGAAAGTCCTCTAATCAGGAGTTCTTGCTGGTGGTGGGTCTTAGTCATATTATCAGGTGTTCCCATCTGCGTAGGAAGGAGCTACTTTATAGGATTATTAGATCTCTAACACTGAAGTCCTACACACATTTAAATTGGAGCCACCCGTCATTCAATCTTACAGTTTTGCAGTCACTCACCTCCAGGATTTTTATCTCCAGGGAAGGAAAATTTGGGAGGTGAATTATTAAAACAACACAATGCCAATCAACTTACAGATCCACTCTCAGAGCCATTTATCTCTCCCATGGAGAACATGACAGAGAAGAATTGTATGTGGATCAAAAGAATCCTTTAGAGTAATAAATACTATGAGTGTAGTAGAGTAGGCTCTACTAAAATTACATTAAAATTACAGCTTGTTAGTCATTAAAGCACTGCAAGATTTCTGTGTCTGTCAATGAAAATTCACCATTAATTACTGCTAGAACTGTTTTTGAGGTCACCTTGTGTCCTGAATACTTTCTTAAGGAGGGAGGCTCTCTTATGAGCAGGAAGCATCTAACAAGGAAACAACTGCAGACAGCACTAATGAAACCAGCACTTCTAGAGTTGGCATGTAAGTAGGAGAAAGGATGCAACAGAACGGTCAAGGAGAAATAACTGACAACTATTTAGTATTCCTGTTCTTCTTTCCATTTTACCTGAAATATTTTGTGCATAGGTACCAGCAAGTTAAAGGAACAAAAGCCAGAACCTTAGAAACCACTCCATCACACACAGCATACACTACAAATTCAGCCTTGGTGTGAACAAAATGGCTTTGTTTCCCTTTCAGCTTCATTTATCGCCGCTGCTGTGCTCAGCATGCTGTGCTCCCTCCAATGAAACAACATCATGCATGGTTCAATTTCCTCACTTAAGTAAAGAAACTATTGCTTGGGAGATCATTCTGTTCTCAGGACCCAAATTGGTGGCATTTTTAATTACGGTACATATTAAGAACTTAACTTGAACAGCTGTTAAGTCAAATATGTCCTGGTAAGAAAGAGCTACTGTCTTTAATGCTCATGGTTTTTGCCACATTTTGAGTGCTCAAGAGGTGGAGCTTTTTATAAACAGCATGAATTATATTCAGATTATATTTACATTTTATTTACTGCCATTCAAGAAACTCTTGAATGACACAGTAAACAAAACCTTGCTCTTTGATATCGCTGCTCCTAAGCAATGATCACATGGAGTCTGACACTGTGGCTGCACCTTAAGACCACACCACGAAGGTAATGTTATCCAAGGAATGCTGTGAAGAGTATACACTTCATCTTGAGGCGGTTCCCATACCTTTAAGAGCTGCATAGAAGGGAGAATCTCACCAGCTGAGTCTTTTGCCATTGCAATGACTCAAGAAAGGAGATCTCATGGAATCTCATGAGGAGAGCCAGTTTGGTGTAGTGGTTAAGTGTGCGGACTCTTATCTGGGAGAACTGGTTTTGATTCCCCACTCCTCCACTTGCACCTGCTAGCATGGCCTTGGGTCAGCCACAGCTCTGGCAGAGGTTGTCCTTGAAAGGGCAGCTGCAGTGAGAGCCCTCTCCAGCCCCACCCACCTCACAGGGTGTCTGTTATGGGGGAGGAAGGTAAAGGAGATTGTGAGCCGCTCTGAGACTCTTTGGAGTGAAGGGTGGGATATAAATCTAATATCTTCTTCTTTGCAAACCAGGGCCTTTCCCATAAGAAACCATACTTTTACAATCTTGTACCTTAGTAGTATTTCCAGACAAGTGTCACATGGGTATAAAGCAATGAAATGACTCCCCTTCCCAGAGCAGAAAGGATTGCCTGCTCTCTCAGTAATTACACAGTATAATGAAAAGAAGTATTGTGGAACATTAAACACTAGCAGATTTCTTATGGCATAAATCTTGGAGGACTGGAGTCCACAACTGACAGATGGATTCCACAAACACTTATGCTATTGAACAAAGTTAGAGTCCAGTAGCACCTTTAAATCCAACAAAGTTTTATCGAGAATGTACGCTTTCATGTGCTAAAAGTGCAGTTTACATTCTCGATAAAACTTTGTTGGGCTTAAGTGTGCTAGTGGACTAGGGTTGCCAAGTCCAATTCAAGAAATATTTGGGGACTTTGGGGGTGGAGCCCGGAGACATTGGGGGTGGAGCCAGGACCAAGGTTGTGAAAAGCATAATTGAACTCCAAAGCAAGTTCTGGCCATCACATTTAAAGGGACCACACACCTTTTAAATGCTTTCCTTCCATTGGAAATAATGCTATAGGGGCACCTTCTTTTGGGGCTCATAGAATGGACCCCCCTGGTCCAATCCTTTTGAAACTTGTAGGATATTTTGGGGAGAGGCACTGGATGCTATGCTAAGAATTTGATGCCTCTACCTCAAAAAACAGCCCACTCAGAGCCCCAGATACATGTTGATCAATTCTCCATTATACCCTATGGGAATTTGTCTCCACAGGGAATAATGGAGTGCCCAGAAGACATTTCCCCACCCACCCCTGCTTTCTGATGACCCTGAAGTGGGGGCTCCAAACTGGGTGATCCCCTGCCCCCGCCTGGGGATTGTGTAACCTAAACAGAGAATCACAGCTGAGAGTGACAGAAGAAAACCCCCAAAGGGTTACATATGTCTTGTCAATTGCCTGGAGAAAAATGTCCTGTCTAATAGAAGCTTATTTACCACATGATATTATTTACCCCCCTGCCATAAAAAGCATCAGCAATCCACTTCCAGACATTATACCTCTGTTAAAGGGGCAGGGCATTTTTCACCTGGCCAATTGGCAACTCTAGCAAGATGCAAAACTTATAATCAAAGATCTCTCAGTCTGCCTTTTCCTGCTGGGCAGAGAGCCATGTTCACACCAATTGCTCAATTGTTTCTGACTATAAGGAAGGAACAGGCCAGAGGAGGAGGCAGAGGGCAGAACATCCCTTTATCTGTGCTTGCTCAGTCCTTGTCTGCCCAGGTCACAACTCAGAAAAGCCCCACCAGAGGAACCAGGGAGTCACGGCTGCTCCCGAGCAACAATGAGGGCTATGCTGGGATTCCTGTTTCTGTTTCTCATCCAAAGACAGTGCTGCTTTGGTTGTGGTGAGTAACAAAACCTGGGCACTATCCTTTTGACTCCTTGGGTCATAATGGAGCAGGGCTTCTAAATATCCTTTATCTGAAGCAGTTGCCTTTCAGCTGTCTTATGAATAGGGTTGCCAAGTCCAATTCAAGAAATATCTAGGGACTTTGGGGGTGGCACCAGGAGACATTGTTGTGACAAGCATAATTGAACTCCAAAGCGAGTTCTGGCCGTCACATTTAAAGGGACCACACGCCTTTTAAATGCTTCCCTTTATTGGAAATAATGAAGGATAGGGGCACCTTTTTGGGGGGCTTATAGAATTGGACCACCTGGTCTGATCCTTTGGAAACCTGTATGGTGTTTTGAGAAGGGGCATTGGATGCTATGCTGAAAATGTGGTGCCTCTGCCTCAAAAAACAGCCCCCTCAGAGTCCCAAATAACTGTGGATCAGTTCTCCGTTATACCCTATGGGAATCCATCTCCATAGGGAATAATGGAGTGCCCAGCAATCATTCCTCCCCACTTGCTGATGACCCTGAAGTGGGGGGAGGGTCTCCAAACTGGGGGATCCCCTATGCCCACCTGGGGTTTGGCAAACCAACTTATTAAACACATCCCAGAGGCCCACTCTGATTGTGCCAGACCTCTCTAATTACTTCAGGGCTCATGTCATGCTTCACATTTGTTTCAAAGTTCTTCTAGTTTCCCCTCCTCCTTAAGATCTCCTCAACATTCCTCCCCCCCTCTAGCTATTCTACACAAACTAGGGTTTGCCAGGCCCCCACCCACCCCCGGCCACCAGCGGGAGATGTGGGGGTAGAGTTGACAGTTCCAGGTTGGGAAACTCTTGGGGGTGGAGGTTAGGAAGCAACAGGGCTTTTTTTGTAGAAAAAGCCCATCAGGAACTCATTTGCATATTAGGCCACACCCTCTGACATAAAACCAGCTTAAACTGAGTTCCTGTGTGTTCCTGGTCAAAAAAAGCCCGGGGGGGGCACAGGGTGGGGTACAGTGCCACAGAGTCCACCCTCAGAAGCATCTGTTTTCTCCAGCTGACCTGATTTCTGTAGTATGGAGATGAGCTGTAATTCCAGGAGATCCCCAGATCCCACCTGGAGGCTGGCATCCCTAAACTTATCTCCTGATAGGACTGAGGTTTGGCAAGTTTGAAGTGTCCTTTTAGTTGTAACAGTTTTACATAGCAGTGTGACAGAATGCTGGACCAGGATTTGGGAGATGCAGGTGTGAATCCCCACTCTGCTATGGAAGCTCTCTCTGGGTTAACCTTGGGCCAGTCATTTGCTCTCAGTCTAACCCTATTTGATAGGGTTACTGTTGTGAAGATAAAATGGAAGAGAGGAGAATAATGTCATAAGTTCCTTTAGGTCACCACTGGGTAGTAATTTATCAGTTATTTGATCTGTACCAGTTAGCTGCTAATAATGTTTATCTCGTTGCAGTGAAAAGCTTCACCTGCTGATTCATATGAGTAGGCTAAACTAGGTTTCTTACCAGGGTAGATGGCATCCCTAATCTTCAAGGAAATAATCAAATAGTGATTAACTGTTCTATAGTTTATCAAACTTACCTTTGGCTCTCACCTTACAGAAAAACCAAAATTATCCTGTCTGTCACTAATAATTTTTTTCTTCTCAGCTACAGTGCTACCTGTGAATGCCAACTGGCTATGATGTTGAGAATGGTCTCATTTATTCCTAATTTTTATGAAGAATGCACAGCATTCCCTATTTCTTCATCTTGATACCATCTCTCTTGAAGCTGCCCTAGTATGGCATTATTTCCACTTAGAACATAAGAACATAAGAGAAGCCATGTTGGATCAGGCCAATGGCCCATCCAGTCCAACACTCTGTGTCACACAGTGGCAAAAAAAATTATATATATATATATATATATGTGTGTGTGTGTGTGTGTGTGTATATATATATATACACACACACACATACACACACTGTGGCTAATAGCCACTGATGGACCTCTGCTCCATATTTTTATCTAAACCCCTCTTGAAGGTGGTTATGCTTGTGGCCGCCACCACCTCCTGTGGCAGTGGATTCCACGTTAATCACCCTTTGGGTGAAGAAGTACTTCCTTTTATCCGTTTTAACCTGTCTGCTCAGCAATTTCATCGAATGCCCACGAGTACTTGTATTGTGAGAAAGAGAGAAAAGTACTTCTTTTTCTACTTTCTCCATCCCATGCATTATCTTGTAAACCTCTTTATCTTGTGGTGAGTAACCCCGCAGTCGACGTTTCTCCAAGCTAAAGAGTCCCAAGCGTTTCAACCTTTCTTTATGGGGAAAGTGTTCCAGCCCTTTAATCATTCTAGTTGCCCCTTTCTGGACTTTCTCCAATGCTATAATATCCTTTTTGAGGTGCGGCGACCAGAACTGCACACAGTACTCCAAATGAGACCGCACCATCGATTTATACAGGGGCATTATGATACTGGCTGATTTGTTTTCAATTCCCTTCCTAATAATTCTCAGAATGGTGTTGGCCTTTTTTACTGCAAACACACACTGTCTTGACATTTTCAGTGAGTTATCTATCACGACCCCAAGATCTTTCACTGAAAATGTCAAGACAATGTGCGTTTGCAATAAAAAAAGGCCAACGCCATGCTGGGAATTATTAGGAAGGGAATTGAAAACAAATTAAGTGCAGGTACGGTTGCCAACCTCCATGTGAAGCCTGGAGTTCTCTTGGCATTACCTCTGATCTCCAGACTACAGAGTTCAGTTCCCCTGGAAGAAATACAGCTTCCAAGGTGCGTTCTATGGCATCAGATTCTTGCTGAGCTCTCTCCCCTGCCCAAACTCTGCCACAAATCTCCAGAAATTTAACAAGCTGGAGCTGGCAACTCTAACTGCAGAGGAGAATTCTGTCATCTTAGAAAAGTTTTTTTCAGGATTTTTTTTTACTGCTGGGCCACTTTTTTGTTATTCAATTACTCCTTTCCCTTAATCTGCTGGAAACAAATAAAATGGTTTTTTTTACACAGTGATTAATATAGCATTATGCTTTCCATTAACAGGTAGTAGTGTTTGTTCCTATAAACAAGACCGCGCTGCATTTTTAAATTCAAAGTTCTCATCAAAGGTTCTGCTTCTTAGAGCTATCCTTAATTTTCTTTGTCTTTACTCATCTGCTTTCCCACATAAAAGTGCGCGTTACTGTTTTCCCAGCAAACAGAACAATTGCAAATTTTTAATGGCCACTATTAAAATGTTATGAAAATACAGTTATATGAAAATTGTGTGTGTTAAGTGCCATCGAGTCACATCTGATTTATGGCAGCCCTATGCATTAATGACCTCCAAAATGTCCTATCATTAACTGCCTTGCTCAGGTCTTGCAGACTGAGGGCTATGGCTTCCATTACAAAGTCAGTCTATCGCATGTTAGGTCTTCCTTTTTTCCTAGCTTTATTGTCCTTTCCAGAGACTCTTGTCTTCTCATAATGTAACCAAAGTATGATAGCCTCCATTTAGTCATTTTAGCTTCTACAAAGAGTTCAGGCTTGATTTGATCTAGACAGAGCTCACTTATTTGTCTTTTTGGTAGTCCATGGTATCCATAGAAATGTCTTCCGACACCACATTTCAAATGAATCAGCTTTCTTCCTGTCAGGTTTCTTCTTTGGTTAGCTTGCACACTCATACCTAGTAGTAGGAAATCCTATGGAAAATAATTGATCTTGGTTGCTGGCAACACATCCTTACACTGAAGGATCTTTTCTAGCTTCTTCATGGCTGCCGTTCTCAGTCTCCTAATTTCTTGGTTTCAGTCTGCCTTTTGGTAGATGATGGAGTCAAGGAATAGAACATATTGAAAAAAATCAGTTTCTTCATTGTCAGCCTTAAAGTTGTATAATTCCCATTTGTCTTCTTGATGTTTGGCTATAATTTCCATTTGTCTTCTATAATTTGTCTTCTTGATGTTTGGCTGTAATCTTGCTTTTAAACATTTAAAAAGGTTTTCAAAAATCTATTGAGCAATCACTTTGATTGCAAAGAGAATCAGTTCCTCTGTCTCTCCCAGAATTAGTTAAGAGTCAATTTATGGTTGGTGAGAAGGGGTTGCATATCCAATTTAAGAAATATCTGGGGACTTTGGGGGTGGATCCAAGAGCAAGGGTGTGACAAGCATAACTGAACTCTAAAGGGAGTGCTGGCCATCACATTTAAAGGGACCACACACATTTTAAATGCCTTCTCTCCATTTGGAAATAATGGAGGATAGGAGCACTTTCTTTTGGGGCTCATAAAATAGGACCCTCTGGTCCAACTTTTTGAAATTTGGGAGGTGTTTTGAGGAGAGGCACCAGATGCTATGCTGAAGATTTGGGACCTCTATCTAAAAACAACCCCCTCAGAGCCCCAGATATCCACAGATTGATTCTCTATTATACCCTATGGGAACCAGTCTCCATAGGGAACAATGGAGTGCCCAGCAGACATTTCCCTCCCCGCCTCTTTTTTCTGATAACCCTGAAGTGAGAGGAGGGCCTCCAAACCAGGGGATCCCCTGCCCCCAACTGGGGATTGGCAACCTGAACAGGAAGTAATAAATGAAGCTGGAGCACTTGTGAAGAGGGAAGAAAAAAATTACAACAGTATAGTGGCTCTGGGAAACCTGATAGTTCTTTGGTGGCCCACACCAAACAGATTGGTGCGGCACTTGCTTTTGAAGAAAAAATCTCCTCAAAATTAGGTACGGAGAGATGGAAAAAGCAACACCCGCTAGCCTGCATTGGGTTGGTAATGACATAACGTAAATCCTCCATAGAAATGACATAACGTAAATCCTCCATAGAAATGATAAAACAAATGTTGTCCATTCCATACTAAATAGCTGGTGTGGAAGTGACCACAGATTCCTCTGTAGGCTGTGTACTACCTTATATAAATGTTGTAGGTCACAGAAAGCTAGTCAATCCAGTTTGCCTGTTGAAGGAATTCCCCTTTTTCACGTGGGTTGAGAGCTCTTAATACAATGAACGTAGGTTGCCAAGACAGCAGTGAGAACTGGTTAACACTTTTATTAACAAAGCAGAACAGAGGGGGTTTTTTTAACTTCTTAGCCAGCCTTTAAAACATGGTAATAAAAACTATATATTAAAAAACATCCAAATGCTTAGGAACAGAATCACAATGCATCAAAATACTAGAATACCTGACATACTTTTACATGGCTCAGGGACTGGGATCACTAGATCAGGGAATGGAGATTCAGTCTACTACTTTCAGATTTCCAAGTGATGGCAAATATTCAATGACCCTCTTCAAGCAACAACTGACAAAAATTTTAAATTTTGTCTACTCTTTGTAGTAAATTCCTTTATGAAGCAATTGTCTATTTTCTTTTCACATGGAAGGGGAGACTAGGCACATGTGATTTCTCAGTCCTGCCCTTTTGTATGTTCAGCTGTGAGTGAGGAACAGCGCCCCCAGGTGACATATCTACTCAACCAGATGATCCAATCTGCCACTGCTCCAGGAGCCCTGCCAAACCCCAGTGTCTTGTTGGCTCTTCAGCTGGCTCAAGATGACAGTAACAGCACTAAACAAATGCTGCTTCAGAGGATTGCCCAGGATGCAGTAGACAGGGTGGAGAATGGTAAGTGGCTATTAGGGTATTTAAATCCCACCCCCTTTTCCATCTTGGAATTCAAAGAGTGGAAGGAAGGTTCCTGACAGGTCTCCCATCCAGGTACTGACCAGACACTGTTCCAGGGCTGGATTGGTCATTATAGCTGCTGGAAAATTTCTTGGTGGGCTGATAGTCTCTCTCCCCCCTCCAATTTAGGTCAGTCCACTCCAAGGTAGAAGGGTTTTGTGTGGTCCAAGAAAGGTGGCTTCTGGTCTGTATGAGCTGCACTGGGGAAGGAAGCTCCATGTGAGCCACACCTGGCCAAGGGAAGGTGGTGCCCCCAGTCCATGCAAGCCATGCACAGATGTGTGCAGCCCCAGCATAGCTGAATACCATGTGCAGGTAGCTGTACCTGGGCCCAGCAGAGCTGCAGGAAGCAGCCATTTGAGCTGTGCTTTCTGAGGTGTTGGGCTGGCTGGGTCTTTCTTGCTCCCTCCCTTTTTGTGGGGTGGGTCAGGGCCAGGGCTGGCAGTTGACCAAGCATATTGCTTCCTCCCAGTCTGCTCTTGGCCTGTTCCATGTGTCCTTCAGACATACCTTGCGTACCTCTTGTGGACCCATAAATATATGACCCTACTTTCCCCAACATCTGCAGTTTCTAGTGAATGATGATGACCTCTGATTTCCTCCAAGGTAAATTCCACTTCAACTATAATAATATGCAACCACATAACCAAAGTAGCATGAGTTACACCCTGTAACAAAACAAAAATTGACTCTCCATTAACCGTTTCCCACAAAAAGGGAACTCTTAGGCTGCTTACAGATGGGTGGTTAAAGCCGCCCTGGGGACGGCAGGCAGGCGGATCTAAAAAGCACGTCTACACACGTACATCTGCCTGCTGTCCCTGCCCTGCCCTGCCCCCAAGCTGTCCCTGACTTACTGGAAGCCATCTTAAAAAGATACCACTTTGAAGGTGGGGCGCTTTCCTGGCCGTCTGGACATCTGGTAAGCGCCTGGAGAGTGCCTGGGGAGCTGCGGATGGGGCATGTGAGTGCTCCAGACGCTCCCCAGGGTACCCATGGTCCATCACTCTTCTGTGGGTCATTGGGACACTCCCGGACACTCCTTTTCCAGCCGGCTCACTTCCAGGTCGGCTTAATGCCGTCCTGAGCTGTCTGTCTGTTAGCGGCCTTAAAGAGGAATTTTAAGCAATTTCCATTCTCTATATCCCTTCGTAGTGTGATTCTTACATAGACACTGCCAGGCAAATTGGGAAATGTTTACTGGCTCTATAGCAATAGTTACTACTGACAAGATACAGCATAACAACATACAGCACCTCTTGTTATCCACACTGGTGCATATTTGAGGAAGATCTGTGCAGCTTGCATAGACAAAACCTGATTATGTCTATGTATCTTGAGAAGGAAGAAAAACTAATAAGAACATAAAAAGAGCTCTGCTGGATCAGACCAATAGTCCATCTAGTCCAAGATCCTGTCTCACACAGTGGCCAACCAGTTCCTCGGGACAGACAGCAAATGAAAACATAGAAAGATAGACAATGAAAAAAAAAACCCAGGACATGAAGTCAGGCAACTGGAGGCACCCCTGATCCCTGTTCTTCTACTGTTTTTCAGGAAAATCTTTCCCTTCAGGCCAGGTAGCCCTCTATGCCCTGGGTCATCAGGCTTCTTGCTCTGATCCCAGAAAAGTGTCTGCCAAAGGAATTACTCTTGATCTGGTGCAACTGTTGGAAAAGAAGTTCAAGATGGAACTGGAGAACATCAGTAAGGAATGGGAATGTACCATATCAGGGGAGGACTCTTCTTTCAGTTTATCAATCCCGTTTGCTTTGCTCCCATCACCTGGGTTTTAATAATACTCAGCCTTATACTTGTCCCCATTTTCATCCTCTATCTTTTTTTCCTTTGGTTGTATTCAGTGTCTCCCCATATCAAACCTTCTCCCTCTGCCACATTCTATTCAGGCTGGAAGCTGTTGAAGCTAATGGCTTCTCTGTTTGGTTGTTTCTCCTCAGAGATCACTGGCAATCCCCTGAGCAACTATTACCAGCTTGGCTTGTGTGTTCTCACCCTCTGCCAACTTCATGGCAGCCTCTCAGTCAGTACAACAGCAGATCTGTTCACTCCAGACCAAAAAAAGTATTACTTTGATGGCCATTTCTCTGTAGGTAGGTAATATCTTCGATAATTTATCAAAGAGCCAGTTTGGTGTAGTGGTTAAGTGTGTGGACTCTTATCTGGGAGAACCGGGTTTGGTTCCCCACTCCTCCACTTGCACCTGCTGGAATGGCCTTGGGTCAGCCATAGCTCTGGCAGAAGTTGTCCTTGAAAGGGCAGCTGCTGTGAGAGCCCTCTCCAGCCCCACCCACCTCACAGGGTGTTTGTTGTGGGGGAGGAAGGTAAAGGAGATTGTGAGCCGCTCTGAGACTCTTCGGAGTGGAGGGCGGGATATAAATCCAATATCTTCTTCTTCTTCTTTATTCATTTAGTAGCTATTCATGATGATAATCAGGAATGCAGTCTCCATTTTTAGAAACAATTATTTCTGATTATCTAATGCTGTGAATTAGCTATAGTAGAAGAATTATTACCTTCCCCCCTTGCTTGCCATGGTACTTAAAAATACACCTGTCTTGGTAGTCGAAATGCTGAACTAAGCGGCTTGACCTAGAATATAAATGTGAATGTTTTATCTTTAATCTGTCAATGACTTTTCTTGTTATGAGGGACAGTGTCTGTGGTGAAACACAGGGATGCTTCCTTTTGCAGGCCAAAAGAGAACATAGCCATGGTGGTCCTCAGCAAAATCCAAAATCCATACCTGTTGCTAAGTTTAACACAACACATTGTGCAAGCTTTCACTTTCTCTAGAACTTTTCACCAGGCTGCATGTTAAAACAAAAAGGTGGGGAGGAAAAAAATGTTTCAGTCTGTGGTATTAAGGCCTCTTTGTATACAGTAGGATGTTTAGCTTATTTCTGGGGACACACGGTGTGGCTAGCTATACCCTGTTGCTGTGCCTCTCCTTATCACAGTCATGTTTGGGATTTCATTGTCACTTTCTCTGGGATTTGTACTATGTTGGAGGAGAATGAAAACTTACTTCTTCTTTTTTTTTGCACTTGTCTTCAGACACAGCATCAGTAGCAGTCCTTGCTCAGGTTTGTTTACAGACCACAGATACATCCATGCTGCCAGAGGCAAATGAAACAATGACAGCAAATATACAATGGCTGCTGAACAACATCCTGGAACAGAAAACAAGTGATGGTGTGATTGGGAACATGTACAGCACTGGGGAGGCCATGCAGGTAACAGCAATTATGGAACTGGAGAATGGCATTCAGACTCCATACAGCTTCCCTCATGCATCATGGCATCAAAATAGTTGAATGTTTTTTTCAGGTTTGCACAGAGGCAGATAGAGTGTCAAAGAACATCATTAGGCCACACAGGCAATTCAGCCTGTTGATAAATAAGGGAGGTAAACATTGGAAGGCAATAGTCAGAAATTCCTATACTCATGTTTTGTATGATGGAACAAACGCCTTCCCTAATTAATGGTTACGCTTACACATAACTTACCAGGGTCTTAACCTAGCTTCAGTGTATTAAGTTACAGTCTATAATGAACACAATCATAAGAATCTGCATGTTTTCTATACTTACACCTTTATTTTGTGATTTTTCATTATTCAGACACAGACTGTGAAGAGGGATTGAACAGAAATCAGACTTGTATAGAATGTGAAAACGACGCGTGTCATTTGCTAAATAATTTATTCATCAAAATATTCTTAGATTGCCTTTTTCCTGCATGGCGGTGTAACCATTTAATCATGAACTATACTGTGTGAACAAACTACCTCTTCTATTTAATATCTCTTCTTTCCCTGCTTTGTTCTTTTCCCTTTCTCTGGTTTCTTTACTGTTGCTCTTATCCAGGTATGCTAATGTTTCTAACTCCAGCTTGGGAAATTCCTGGAGATTTGGGAGGGCAGAGTTTGGGCAGGGGACAGAGCTCAGCAGGGATATGATGCCAGAGATTCTACCCTGTGAAGCTGCCCTTTCCTCCAGAACTAATCTCTGTTGTTTAGAGATCAGTTGTAATTCTGGGAGAACTACCATATGTCTTCCACCTGGAGGTTGGCAGTGTATGTTGTTAAACTCCACATAGCTTTCCTCCTTGGTTGATTCTCCCTCTCTGTCCCTCCAGGCATTGTCTGTGGCCAGAAACTATCCTGCAGCTGGATCGTGGAATTGCTGCCAGACTTTGGACAAAGTCGTAAGTGAGATACCTAAAGGCACTTTTGATCACCCCATGGCTGCAGCCCAACTCGTTCCCTCCTTGGAGGGTCGGAACTACCTTGATGTGAGCACTGTTAACTGCTCTATAGAAAAAGGTAAGTAAAGAAGAAGATATTGGATTTATATCCTGCCCTCCACTCCGAAGAGTCTCAGAGCGGCTCATAATCTCCTTTACCTTCCTCTCCCACAACAGACACCCTGTGAGGTGGGTGGGGCTGGAGAGGGCTCTCCCAGCAGCTGCCCTTTCAAGGACAACCTCTGCCAGAGCTATGGCTGACCCAAGGCCATTCCAGCAGGTGCATGTGGAGGAGTGGGGAATCAAACCCGGTTCTCCCAGATAAGAGTCCGCACACTTAACCACTACACCAAACTGGCTCTCCTAAAGTATCCCCTAAAGTATCCCCACAGGCTTCAAAGACTCTAATGGACTTAGAATCTTCACTAGGAGAGTTGTGTCTAAATGATTCAATAGTCAGTTTTTAATCCTATATCCAAAATGAGGCCTCATGCGCATGATCGTGTTTTGGATATAAGTGCAACTATAGTTGTATAGCACTGATGTTTTCAACGCACGCCTGGCAGTGTGCATGACAAAACTTTTACAAGAATTGTTTTTATTTATTTATTTATAAAATTTGTACCTCACCTTTTTGCCTTCATGAGGGCCACCAAGATGGCTAAGAAAAACACATCTCAAAAAGTATTAAAACCAAACAAAACCCGCACCATTTGAACAATTAAAATCAAGATAAAATACACATGCAATATAATACAATATACATACATAAAAACAATTAAAATAGAGCAGGAAGGAGGGATCACTGAGGGAATCCCAGATGGAACAGCAACAACAGAAGTCTTCACCCAGTGGTGGAAGATGGTGACAGAAGGGGACAGTTGAGTCTCTCTGGGGAGAGTCTGAAATTTTCATCCAAGAAGGCCCTCTTCTTACTTGCCTCAGATTGCCAAGCCTCCTCTGGACACTGGCAGAGGATGGTACAGCAGGCTTGTCAGATCTAGGTTGGGAAACTCCTGGGGATTGGGGGATGAAGTCTGGGGAGGACATGGACCTCCACAGAGCACAATGCCTTAGAGTCCACTCTTCAAAGCATCCATTTTCTCCAGGGGAATTGATCTCTGGAGATAAGCTGTAATTCCAGGGGATCCCCAGGTCTCACCTGGAGGCTGGCATTCCCACACCAGCCTAATCTCAGACAGTGGAAGCACTCAAAACAGGGCCCTGGAAGAGTACCTTAGTGATTAGGTAGATCTGTAAGGAAGTAGGCAGTCAGTCAGGTATGCTTGTGTACAGGGCTTTTTTTGTAGAAAACGCACAGCATGAAATAATTTGCATATTAGGCCACACTCCTGACATCACCATTGTTTCACCCAATGCTTTTTTTTTTGTAGAAAAAGCCCAACAGGAACTCATATGCATATTAGGTCACACCCCTGACACCAAGCCAGCTGGAACTGTGGTCTTGCTAAAAAAAAACAAAAACAAAAGCCCTACTTGTGTAACCTATTTAATTCAAAGAGCAATGTCAAGTAATTTTTTTTTTTAATTAATGAACTGAGGGAGTTCACATCTATGCCAGTCTAATTCCGCCTTGTGACACTTGCATTTATGAAAATAACAGAAAATGGATTTCAAAAACAATAGTATTTGGAACAATAATTAAGAATATACAACTACAGTCAACTTTTAACATTTCAAGTCTGTTGTATTGGAGCACACCAGGGTCTCTCAGTCTTTCTGACTGCTGTCTAGTCAGTCCCTGGAAGATGCATCGCAGCTTTATTAATGTGATTTCTCTCCTGCCCTTCCCACCAAGGCACGCTCAGGGCGGGTTACAGCATAAAATCATAATAGGAATACATAATCTAATAAATTATCTCTAAAAATCTAAAATTACATAAATTTAAAAAAACTGGTAAGTAGCATTAAGATGGCATCATTAATTTCTTGGGTCTGGTCAGATGTTTAATAAATAAGACTGCTCTCTAGTGGTTTAAACCAACTTTAGATAGGCAGTTTAAGGCAGTTTGAGCATCTTTGAGCAGGACTGAGCAGTTTAAGACTTTGCTTTGCATTGAGATGTCCTCTACAGGAGTTTCTAGTATCCCTACAATATTAATATATAGAACGATTTCGCACTAGGCTTGTTCTAGGTGGAGAGCCCTTTTGCTCCTGGGGCTTTTCTCCATTTTCACAAAGTTGCGCCGGAGCTGTGAGTTGGCATGCCGCTATTCAGCAGCAAGTGAGATCCTCTGACAAGCGGTTTCTGCTTGCTGTGGAAAAGCAGCATGCCAACTAGCAGCTCCGCAGCAGCTAATGCGGAAATGGAGAGAAGCCCCGGGGGTAAAAGAACTCTCTACCCGGAACAAACCCTAATGCGAAATAGGTCATAGTTTCATAGAAAGGAGTATTTTTGAGGTAAAAGTGCTTCTCCCTGCAGGTCCTCCAATCCCTCAGGGAAAACTGCACTTTCCTCCCTTATTAGGAGTCACGTTCACCTTTACAACCAATTTTTATTCAGAACGTGAGCTTTCGTGTGCTCTTAAGCACACTTCATCAGACGAGGAATCCAGCACAGTGAGCAAAGCCATACATAGCTGAGCAGAGCCATACATAGCTGGTAGGCAGTGGCCCACAATGCAACATGGTACAGATTTAAGAACCAATGACAGTGAAGTAAAATTATCTGGTAGGCAGTGGTTTAGAATGTAAAATGGTACAATGACAGAATAGTAAAATTAACAAATGGAGCAAACCTTTGATCTGAGTAGCATGAGCATGCGAAAGCAACAAAACAGCAGTATGCAGTGAGAACAACAACAACAACTTTTATTTGTATCCCGCCCTCCCCGCCGGAGCAGGCTCAGGGCGGCTAACATTTCATACATCAATTATACAATCGTTAAAACTACTACATTAACAGTGTAATTAAAATTCTAGTTAAAATTCTAAAATTAATAAAAATTAACAAATTGAGCAAACCTTTGATCTGAGTAGCATGAGCATGTGAAAGCAACAAAACAGTAGTATGTCAAAATGTGAGATTGTCTGTCAATGACAATGGGAGATGGGTTCAATATATGTAATGGGATAAGCAACCAAAGTCCCTGTTTGAGTGTGTCAATACAGTTAAAAGAGAAATACATTGGATAGTGATGTTCTTGTCCACCTAATTTACTTTTTAACATGTAAACATAATTCTAGTTTGCCATAGGAAAAAGGAATACAATAAAATATAGTGAAAATGGGTAAAGCATATGTAATGAGATATACAGCCAATATCACTATTTTGAGTATGTCAATACAAATAATTATACTGATACACAATTCTAAAAGAGAAACACATTGGAATACTGTCATTGGTTCTTAAATCTGTACCATGTTGCATTGTGGGCCACTGCCTACCCGCTATGTATGGCTCTGTTCAGCTATGTATGGCTTTGCTCACTGTGCTGGATTCCTCATCTGATCAAGTGTGCTTAAGAGCACACGAAAGCTTACGTTCTAAATAAAAATTGGTTGGTCTTAAAGGTGCAACTTGACTCCTGCTTTGTTCAACTGCTTCAGACCAACACGGCTGCCCGCTTGGATCTACCCCCTTATTAGGAATACTCCAACTCTTTAACTCCCCCTAGTGGACTCAGGGTTATACTTGTCCCAAGCAATGTAGGACTGTAGAAGTTAACACCAAAAACATTTTGAATTGTGCTTAGAAAGAGATTGGGATGCAATGTGGATGGGCCAAGACTTCAGCTATTATAATTTATCTGTAACTTTTAGACATAAACAAAAAAGAGCATAGTGACGTAAAGACTGGACCATTTATTGTGATGTAAGCAACCCCATGGCTCACAGTGCTAAAGCTGCAGTACTGCAGTCCAAGCTCTCTGCTCATGACCTGAATTCGATCCTGGTGGAAGCTGGGTTCAGGTAGCCAGCTCAAGATTGACTCAGCCTTCCATCCTTCTGAGACTGGTAAAATGAGTACCCAGCTTGCTGGGGGAAAAGTGTAGATGACTGGGGAAAGCAATGGCAAACCACCCCATAAAAAAGTCTGTCATGATGCGATGTCACCCCAGAATTGGGAATGACTTTGCTTGCACAGGGGACAACCTTTATCTTTAAACTTCTGTCAACTACAGTCACCTTCTAATGAGTAACTAGCTGCATAGTACTCTGGCATGGTGTAACAAAGCTTTGAGCTCCTGGTAAGCTGTATTCTACTCTAGTCATGCTGGTCTTAAACTATGGTCTCTCTCCCTAAGGGACTTAATACAAGAGCATGAAGTCCTATCAGGCCACCATTTCAGAGTGCATGAGATTGTTTTAGGCATGAAAGTTATTTTATTTCACTTAAAGCCTGCTCTTCTGGGTACCCAGGTGTCTTATAATATTTTTAAAAAATTAAAATGCAAAAAGTAAAACATAAAAACAGCAATCTACAGCAAAAAGTTATAAGCCCATATAACTTGGCAAAAACCAGAGGTAAAATCCAAGACACCAAGAACAGGATTGTGACTGCGAGGTAAGCTGTGTGCAAAAACGGTCAGTGACCGTTTGGCCCTAAACTGAAGCAGAATATAGATAAGATAGTGGTGACGCCTGCATTGAAAAGAGCTGTTCTCCCACTCTGAATGGGATGCAACTTTTGTCGAAGGACTAAGTTCTATTAGATCTAGATCTCATCTTAGAAAAACAGGTAAATATGGTTGTCAGGAAATGTTTTTTTTCCTGCTACATTTAGTTCAGAAGTTATCTTTGTTTTCTGCCAACATCTGACCCTACCATGCTAATGCATGCCATGTTAACCTTGATGTGAAATTGCTGTGACATGCTGAACATGGGACTGCACTTGAAGCCTTTTTTTAAAATCCAGCTGTTACAGGAACAGTGTTCTGGAAGAGGTGGAACAGATACCTACTCTTGTTATTTAAGGGAGATGATGGGGAGCTTGAGTTGACCCTGGCTTTATCTGTATTTAATTACCTAACTTTTAATTGATGTGTCTTGATTATTTGGTTATTTTTGTATTGGGTCTATTGTTGTTGCCTTGACTATGGCCGTTTCCCGACTGAGCTTACCTCAGAGCAACGTCCCTCTTCACCGCGCAGCGTCTGCGCGGATTTCCCACCAACTGCTCCGAGTAACCAAGTAGAGTCGCGGCTTTTGCGTCGCTAACGTAAACTGTTTTTTAGCGGTTTCCATTTGCGACGCAAAAGGTCGGGAACTTCCTGGTTCCTCGGAGCAGTTGGTGGGAAATCAGCGCAGACGCTGCGCGGTGAAGAGGGACGTCGCTCCGAGGTAAGCTCAGTGGGAAAACGGCCTATGTTGGGAGAAAGGCAAGACATATAAATACAATAAACAAAGTGGCTGGTTCTATGGGGAAAAGCATGGCACTGACATAATCTCATTGTTACTCACTGTTTTTATTCTCTTACTTTCAAACAGATGATCTCATCCTAACTAGTCTGCCAACCATCCAATCCATCAGTCACTTCCGGTCCAGCAACCCTATTACAGTCATGTACATGGTCACTGATAGTGTGAGGAATACCTTCACTGATTCCACTGTACTCTCTGTCCCAGAGGGCTCAGTCTTATTCAGAGTAATGGAAGTTGCACAGGAAAAAGACCCAGATAGATTCAGGTATCACCTTGGTCTTCAAAGCCAGCATTCCTTTGAGCATCTATGTGGATATGAAAATAAGCCTTGCATGGCGCTGTACAGTGTTTCACCTGGGGAATACTCCAGTTTACAATAGGGAAATGAACTCTCCCCTCAGTTTACTGCCTAGAGAGCTGGTGTCCTGATTGGCTGCAGAAAGGGGTGTGCTTGTTTGTTTTGGCCAATAGAATCTTCACTTTAACTTAAAAGTTCACTTGCCTTGGTGGCAGAGAAGCAGTACCCTTTTAGCTATGACAGTTTTAGCCATTTTTATTCCTCTGCTATCATGGAATTAAACCAAAGATTAGTTGATGTCCACACTTGCAGTGCCCATCAAGAGGCTGCAAGTGGTCCACATTTTACATCAGATCTGTCCCAACGGCAGATTTAGCAGTTTCTCCCAACTGATGATTGGAAAAACCCTCTTTCATTGAGTCATCCTTATTAGAGGGCACCATCTTCTGTCTGATTCGCAGGACCTGGTTAGTTTATTTATTCCCCATACTTGCCCAGTCACAGCCTCAAAATGTTCCCAGCTTTTCCTTGGAAAAATTAGTTTTCTTACTTTGAGATAATTTGTGTTCAGAAATCCAGGTTTCTCAAAGTATCTGCCTACTGAAGCAATACAAAGATGACTGTCATACAGACTGTGTCCTACAGATAAGTCAGTCAGTGTTGATAAATACAAGTTCAGAACAACGTACTGTAGTTCTTTGAGGTTTTGTTTCTTATGGGAACGTGTAGGCAAACTCTTATCTTAGTAAGTTATTTGCTTCCAAAATATGAAAAATCCATGAGAATTATAAACAAGTACCCATTGTGGATGGCTTGCATCATAGGAGGGGTGTCGGTGTGTGGGTGTAAGGGGCTTGTAGCAGCTTATCCCCTGAAAAGTAATGGAGACCTTCTGGAAATTTCTCTTGCACCAGGTTCACATATGAGAATACTACCTGGGGCCCATACATCACATCAGTGCAAGACTTGGCAGCTGACAGCAGTGAGCGGACTTACTGGCAGCTCTTGAGCGGGGAAACTCCTTTGAGCAAAGGTGAGAGAGAAAGGGGTTTGGGAGGGGGAGGGTAAAAGAAGACAGGGAGAGAAAGCTGGATGAGGCTGCAAAGGAGTGGAAGAGGGCATGAGAAGTGCAGAACAAAGTGGACTGGATAACAGTAGCATGCAGAATTGGAAGTCTGAACTGAAAGTGAAGGGGGAAGAGCAGTTTGCAGTTGACAAATGTACAGGTGAGGATGGGTAGACTGACAGCTTAGAGAAAAAGCTTGGAACAAAGGCAGAAAATTAGGATCAATCATGTCATTGCCCATGTAACCAAGTTTTCCCATCATGTCTGTCCTCTTGTTTCAGGTGCTGGGGAATATGTTGTGTCTGATGGAGAGAGCTTGGTGGTAAAATTCACCACTTACTGACCTCTGCAGTGCAATCTCGGTTAAGATATGGCTGTTGTCTGTGTCTGGCACTAGTCCATCCCATTTTATACCTCCGCAATTCCTACATCACGGTATATTTCCTACTGGGATGTAAAGAAGTAGCATTCATGTCAAAGTGATGATTGTCCTAGTTCGATATATATCATTAGTAACATTTCTTCCCTTTCCCCCAACTCTCAGCCCTGCCATTTTGCTTTTCTTTGGCTTCTTTCTTTAATATTAAGTCTGAAAGAAAATTCTGATGAATGTAAAAATTTGATCATGACTTCTGGTAGGTCCTGTGTTTGAAGCCACACAAGAGGTTTTTTTTTTGTGCTTCTGAAATATTAACTAATTCACAGCTGTTGAAATATTAACTCATTCACAACTGGGTAACAGCAGGATTGTGTTACAAGTACTTAACGCAGCAGTATTCTCCACAAAAATCTGTCCCAATAGACAATAGTCTACCATATGTCTACTCAACAAAGGAAGCCCTAGCCTTCAGCTTACAAGACTTGATCAAAGCTGTTTATAATAGGAGGGCTTAGGGATGCCAGCCTTCAGGCACGACCAGGAGATCCCTGGAATTATATCTCATCTCCAGAATACAGAGATCAGTTCTTTTGGAGAAAATGGGTGCTTTGAAGGGTGGACACTATGGCATTGTACCCCACTGAGGTCCCTGTCATCCCCAGGCTCCATCCCCAAATCTCCAGGAGTTTCCCAACCCGGATCTGGAAAATCTCCCCCCTCCACCCCCTGCTGGTGGGCAGGGGGAACTAGGCAATCCTACTTGGAGGTCATTAATTCATAACATTGCCATAAGTTGGAACTGACTTGACGACATGTAACGCACACTCATCTACTCAAATGTAAAATTATTCTTCAGCAATGAGCCTAGTTTCCCCACTGCTGCTTTGTTTTCACTTGAATTCAGTTTTCCTTTTGCTGCTTTGTTTTCAGTTGAATTAATTACGTACTTCCCTTTTTGCTCACTTCGTTTGAAAAAAAAAATCATTGCTCATATTTTTAATAGCTTATTTTGAAATTAAACTATTCCAGTAATTTAAAAGTAACATTTAAAAGGAGAAGTAGCTTTGACAAACTGCAAAGTACTTAAACTTCCCTCTGCCAAATGAGAGAGATATGTGAGAGAGGGAGGAAGTAGCATATTAATATGGGAGCAGAAGGAAGGAAAATTTAAAGGAGCAGTAGCCCTGAAAAAACTAAATAACATTTCCCATAACAGATAGTCTGGTACTGTAAGTGGAGTTTTTAGGTTTTAAAAAATTGCTACATATATGAAAAAGACAGAAAAATGAGAAAAATGCTGGCACTGTCTGGATATCCATGAAAAAAGAATGAATGAAATACAGCGATGTGATTGAAAAGCTTGTGTGGAACCACCTGATATTCCTGCATGCAGTTTTTCTAATTAACCAATATGACTCAATGCACAGCAGCCAAGAAGGTCAGAGCGCCTGCTCCGGCTGCAACGCCACTGAGGATGTTCTCCGCAGCTGAGAACGAAACGTCTGGAAGGAAAACTTTCTCCAGTAGAACACGGCACTTGAGCCCAAAAGATTCTACAAACCCTAATGATGTTACCAGCCGTGAAAACCTGAAATCTTTGATAACCAATATGGCTGTTTTTCCTTTTTTTTTGTCTTCACTAATAAACTCATGCAATAACCAAGTGTATTAGCTTGAGAAATTCACTAGCAAGTTGAGAATGCTAGATGTCAAGAAATGTATTGGCTGGAGAAATTCACTAGCAAATTGAGAATGCTAGATGTCAAGAAATGATTTCCTGGAACAATCTCTACTTCTGAAAATTATGTGACAGTATTTTAAGTTCATTAGAAATTGACGGCCACGTACTTCAAAAATCTTGTATGTGATCTCTTAGTAAACAGCTATGAGGAAAGGATGATGTAAATACTGAGGGACTGAAGGGAAAGTTGATTTTGGCTGCTTCCAGGTGACAGTGATTTTCCATGTAGCTCTTGTTGCAATGACAACAGAATGCCATATGACAGTCTTCTCAGCATCTTCATTTCCTTACTCCCTCCCATACAGCTGCCATCCCTCACCACTAGTGGGCTTTTTATAAAAATGGCAAGGGCTAGGCCATTGTAATGTTTAAATAATCTATTGCCACAATCAACTAGGGGTTTTGTTCATTCTCAGCTTTCATTTTTTAAGGAGAATTCTAGTTGTTTCTGATAATAATATATCATGATAACATTACTATAATATAGTGGGTTCAACGCATGAAGGAGACACGGTTGTAGTGAACATAGCTCTCTTTATTAAGTACAGCATAGTAAGACTGGCTTATTGGGCCAACGGGGCCAACTATATACAGTTCAAGGTTCCTGTGCTAGGGTGCCATTGGACCATTTAAACCAGCAAAGGGCCTGTGACTGGAGCAGGGCAGCAGGGATTTGGATCCCACTGCCCATTGTTCCCTAGTCCCCAAGCTCAGATCTAAAGGCTCCAATGAGCCAAGCAGGAACACAGGTAATAGCATCATTAGTCCACATACACAACATCCCATGGCACCCTTTTGTCCAGTAGCTGGTGGAGCGGCTCAGCTGTTGCTGCCTTGTGGGGAAGAAACAAGTGATAAAAGTCCAAGAGGCTGAGAAATGCCTGGAGTTCGGCCTTGTTGGTGGGCTCCGAGGCATTGCAAATGGCCTTGACCTTGTCTTGCACGGGGTGGATTCCACTCGTGTCCATGGTGTATCCCAGGAGACTGATCTGTGGAACCCCAAGCAGGCACTTCTCCCACTTCACCTTCAACGCAGCTGCACTGAAACGTTGGAGCACTGCACGGTGGAAAGCGAACTCGTTCTCAGTGGTGGTGGCAATCACATCAAAGAACAGTTGGACCCTGGAAATCCCTTATAAAAGAGTCCATTAAGTTCTGGAAAATTCCTGGGGCCATGCTGACCCCGAATTGGAGGTGCTTGACCTGGTGGGTGGCAATTGTTTGTACCTCGGCTATTGCCTCATCCACGGGTAGTTGCTGATATGCCTGGGCCAAGTCCAACTTTCCAAAATTTCTGTCTCTGCCAGTGAAGCCAGAACATGACTGACCACAGGGACCGGGTAGGCATGGTCCTGCAGTGCCTTGTTAATAGTACATCTGTAATCTGTGCAGGTGCAGACGCTACCGTTGGACTTCATTGGGGTAATGATGGGGGTTTCCCACCATGCATTTGCAACTGGTTCTAAGACCCCCTGGGTTATGAGGCAGTCCAGCTCCTCTTCGATCTTGGGTTGTAAAGCAAAGGGGACGTGTCATGCCTTGAGCTGTATGGGCTGCACAGTGGGGTTGAGCTTCAAGGACACCGGGGGCCCGGTGTAAGTCCCAAGAGTTCTGTCAAAAATGGACAGGAACTCCTCACAGATCCTTTGGAAGTCTTGACCAACATGGGTCTGGTGGATTCCAGTCACGCGGATCCCTAGGGCATCAAAGCATGCTCGGCCAAGTAGACTAGAGAGAGACTCTGCAACTACCAGAAGTGGTAACATTCCCTCGAACTGACCATACTTCACTCTGAAAAACCCCATGCCATTCATGGTGACTTCCCATTTTTGAAAGTCCTACACTATTACTGGGGAGGGGTATAGGTGAGGTTCCCCCTTTGGGCACAGTTGTTTATGGGTTTGAGCTGAGGTCACCGAGAAGGTGGTCCCCAAGTCTATCTCTTGCATGGAGCGCCCTTGATGAGCACAGTGGTCTTTAATTTGTCTGGGGAGGGCATGGACAACTGGCATGCTTGGTTCAATGATGCGTTGAGGGAGTGCAGCTCCTTGACTATGGTGGCCACATGGTATCGGCCATTTTGTCGCTGTGTCGAGCCTCCATTGAAACCATTCAGATACACTATGGGGTCTCCTCAGGAGCAACTGGACCAAGGATTCCTTTGACTTATTATCATCTACGTAGGACTGTTTATCATGAACTTTCAAAGACTATGTCCTTCCTTTGTTTTCACTTTAGGTGTTCTGTATATTAGGGTATGTTTATAAGATGGTTTGTCTGAGAGTGTTTTGAATATTATAGAAGTTTGTTTTGTAAATTTGTACAGTCGTCTTATTGCTTCTTTGGAGGCTGGTTATCATAGAACCTTAGGGTTTTCTTCTGTCACTCTCTGCCGTGATTCTTTGTTGCACTCACTTCCAGTGATGTCAGGGGGTGTGACATAGGCAAATAAGTTATGCTAATGAGTTCCTGGAAAGCTTTTTCTACAAAATGACCCCTGCCATGGCGGGGGGTGGGGGGAGCCGTTCAGGTTCCATGTTGTAATCCTAAGCAGTCAGAACAAGCCCAGACATATTTCTCTGGTCCTTTGCAGAGAGTGGCTTTTCTTGGCCTGTTTTCTGGCAAGCAGCTTCCATTTTAGGTCAGGAAATGGGGACCCCACTACTTATGAAGTGCTCCCACAAAAACAGGCAGTGTCTCCTGGCTATACCTCCCTCCATGTCCAGGAATGGTTCATTGGTGCAAAAGGATACCTGATCATCAACTGAAGGTGTCCCTTCTGAGGGAACATCCCCCTTCTTCAACACATGCCGTTTCCCCTTGTCCCTCATGCTCTCTTACAATGGCAGGGCTGCCAATTTTGGAGTGGGACACATCTAATAAATCCAGGAGAGTTTTATCCATGTGCCTAACTGACTGTCTCTGCTTCTCCATGTCAGTCACCTTGGCCTCAAGGGTGTGAACTCATTCCCTGAGAACCAGGAGCTCCTTGCACCAAGCACACATCCATGACTTCTGTCCAGCTAGTAGATAGTCATACATAGTCATACAGCTGGTAGATAGTGCCCTGACTTCCTCACCCTGCTGCTGAACTTGCACATCTGTTAATTCACCTGTTTATTCCCTCATTCCAGACACTTTGTCACTAGAACTGAGACACTTCATCACTAGAGCAGTCTTGCTACCTTGCACCTGATGGGAGGAGTTCTATTATCACAGTTATAAGGAAGAGAATGTAGAGAATTATGTAGGTGTTTCTCCATCTGAAAAAAAGAAAACACACACAACAAAACTCCACCCTATTCTACTAGCAATGTGAAAAGTACTTTGTTCCTTGTCTGAACTCAACATGAAGTGCTTTTCAGCGACTGTACATGTCTCATGTTTCTGAATAATGATTATTTATTTAGAGAATTTCTATGCTGAACCTACTTGAGTATCCATGCAGGAAGGTTAAAATATAAACATACTCTAATCCTGTATTTTACAATGCACAGGTGTTTGGGGATTGAGAGATTTTGGGGGGTGAGGGCCAACTTTGAGAGCAAATAGGATAAACTGCTCTGCTGTCGTTTCTGTATCTCTGAACATAGTCCAATAATCCCACCCAAATAATCTGTGGTTATGCTAGTTAGACTCAGTCATCACACAGCTCTAGTACTCTTTCCATATTTTTTATTTACTTTCATTATTCTTTAAGGCAATGTATATTATTGTTTATGACAGAAAGAGGTGGGTTGGGGATCTTACCTGTTTACCCTTCTCAAACATCTTCTAGTAGTAGACAGTAAAAATAATCCTGAATGCTTACTTTGCAATGCTGGCTTTATGAATTTGGTGGATGTAATGAAGCCATAAATTGCCAGGGAGTGGGGGTCATCCTAAGAAATTGTAATTTTGTATGGATGACTTTATGGCTCAATACAATAACCAGGATCCAGTCTCTTTATACAATAACTAACCACTCACTCTGTATCTTTGGTGATGTTGATGGAACCAGCAGTTATCATAGCAAAACACTTTGAGAGTCTGAGTATGGAAACTGTGATAAGCACCTTAAAGTCAATAGTGCCAGAGATGAGGTGGCACTTGTGAAACAAAAGATTGGCAAGGTCAAGGAGGCACCAAAGTTGTACTGGAAGATTATATAAAAGGGGGCAGAGAGTTTTGTTGTTCATTACAGAAGAAGTAGCTCAGTGGAAGTTACACTCATTCCAATCCAGAATGTTCTTTGCTGCAATTACCCATCTATGTGTGCTATTCACAGCGATCAACGCTGCTTCACTCTCTCCAAGGATGTGCTGTGAGTATTAAAATCCTCCTTCTAGCTGTAGCGGCCTCCATCTTCCCCAGCCCCAATAAGTGTGGGTAGGGTTTCAAAGATGTCCCCACATTTCTTGCAGTGCCTTGCTGTCACAGGCTGACCAGCTAAGCTAGAAGAATGCAACAAATTCTTGCAGCCAATCCAGGCAGAGCAAGCAAATATGCCAGATGTTGTTGACAGTCGTGCAGTGGTAGATTCTTGACTCAGTGTATGCATGGTATACATTTACGGTATGGCCACACCCAAGTAAAAATGTCCTGCCGTATGCACATGGAACAAAATGCAGATATGTATGGTTATCAGATGATTTGTGGACTTCCTTATGTTTAAAGTTTTGTGTAGGAAAGCTGTTAATTTGTGAAGAATGCTGAAGTCCAGATCTGCAACACCTGTAACAGTTTCTTTAGAAAAGCACAAGAGTCCAGGAGCACCTTAAAAACTAACAACATTTGTTAGTATGGGCTACCCATCTTGATCCTGCTTCTTTAGAGGTACATTTGGCAGACTGCTCCATGGAGGAGGGACTCATTCAGACAGGCAGATGCAGAAGAAAGCATTACCTGCCCACTCTGCCTGCATAATTCAGATCTATACTGACACAGGGGTTGATGGTAAGAGGACTGGATACCTGCCAGAGCTTAAGGCAACTTGGAGGGTATTTATGATTTGAAAATTGTGTGGGAGAACAGTTAACCCCCTCTTCTCCAGTGATGCAGCCCTGAGCCCCTCCACCATGGCTGCTGCTTCAGATCTAAATTACGTATGTCTAGTTCCAGCACAGAACTCCAGTCTCACATTTCTAAATGAAGTAGATGCTACAGCAATATGAGCAAAGGGACTATAAAAGATGACTGGGCTATCATGTTCTAAAAGCATAGCCTGACTTACATGGCAATCCATTGCTAGACAAGGCTCTAGTAGCAAGTGCTATTTCTAGATTAACATCTGGTTCTCTCTGGTTCTAGCTGTTCCTGATGATCAGAAGTCATTGGTCACAGGACTCCAGACACAGCTGGTGAATTCAATCATCCTGCAAACCTCACCAGATCCCAGTGTCGTGGTTGCTTTGAATCTGGCTGAGGCTCTAGATCTCTGCATGAAAACACAGCTGGTTGAGAAGATAAAGGAAACAGTTGTTGAGAAAAACACAGAAGGTAGGATATCTTCAATGAGTAGAGTCTTTCTGGGTATATGCATATTAAATTGAACAGGAGTAAAAGACTGAGGGCGTTTTCGCACTGACCTTACGCCGGAACGACGTCCCTCTTCACCGCGCAGCGTCTGCGCGGATTTCGCACTAATTGCTCCGCAGAACCCGGAAGAGCCATAAAGTCCCGCGGCTTTTGCGTCACAAACGTAAACCGCCAAAAACCAGTTTACATTTGCGACGCAAAAGCCGCGGGACTTTGCGGCTCTTCCGGGTTCTGCGGAGCAATTAGTGAGAAATCCGCGCAGACGCTGCGCGATGAAGAGAGATGTCGCTCCGGCGTAAGGTCAGTGCGAAAACGCCCTGACTTTAGTGCCATCCTAACCATGGTGACTCAGAACCCCATGAGAGTCTGTTCAGAGGGACTTACCTGCAAGATAGTGATTTTAAGGTTGCATTATTAAGCTTTTTAGTTCCTTTAATTTTTTTTTTTAGGAAGGACTGATTTAGAAGGTACTTCTGCTCTTTTTTTGTCTGCTGTTAACATCACACTGTAAATGCATTGGAAGGAGTAGAAAGTGCAATGTCTCTTAATACAAGCACACACACACTTCAGAGAGGGCAAGAAAGCTAGGGGGAAAAAGACTCTCTGCAAGGGCTTTTTTGTGTAAATAAAAAAACTGCTAAGAGACACCATAAATTTTAAACAAGACAGTGTAATGTAGAGGTCAGTGGTGTACTGACAAAACTTGCACATATAACTTCAAATAGAAAGCATGTAGCAAAAAAAACAAACAGAAGACAGTTCAAAAGCAGTCTTTCCAATCACAATGGAGTGACAATAGTCCAGTATTTAGTTCATGGAACTAAAAGAAGCCCTTCCAAAAACGTCTGTTCTAGATATCAAGAAGTTTCATTCATCTTTCTTCAGTTTCGAGGCTTATTTATCTCTGGAACCCAATCTTTACAATATATTCACAGGAGACCAATAAGATTCAGAACATGCCTATAAGATTTCCAGGTCCTCCAAGAGCTTACAGGGCTCTTAGTACAGCTCTTAGTAGAAGCTGGCCTCCTCTGTCTGCGTAACTCAAAAGATAGTTCTGACTAGTTCAAGACTCTTTAGAAATGTGGGACTTCGACAGTACATAATGCGCCCATTCTAAACAAGTTAGTGAAACACTTCTGTAAGAATAAGCCATGATGGATGGTTGATGGACCAGCTAATTCAGCCTGCCATGGAAGAAATCATGGCTGGAATCTTGCTTCTTGTTTCCTAGAAAACATGGGATATCTTTTTGAATAAATCACTGCCTATGGGAATGAAAGTGAAGGAAAATCATAAACATTTTTGCAAACATTATTGCATGGACGCATACCTTAACTTGGTATGGAATTTACAGGGGGGGGGTGTGTGGATTCAGCATCCCAGCTTAATGTGTCACCACAATACAGACAAAAGGCAAGCTCTCCTATTTCAAAAGGATGACAGGAACCACACAGTGGTTTTATCTCAGATCCAGTCAGTTATACTGGTCTACTATCCTCTGGGGGGGTCAAAAATGTGTTTATTTGACTCTTGGGATGCCTGTTTGTCTTCCAAGCATTTTCTTATCTCTTTCCCATCTCTTCCTGCAGAGATGACTTCTGGCAAAGTGGCTCTTTATGTTCTAGCTCTCCGGTCATCCTGTGAGAATCCTGAAGATGTCACTACACCACTAAATACTGTGAACCTGGTCAATGTCCTAGAGGAAAAAACTAAAGAAGAGATTAACTATTTCTGTAAGATAAAATAAACATTGACCCCCCCCCTCCCCATCCAGCCTGCTATAAGGTTTTACAGATCATTCCCTCTCCACTGCCCACCCCAGGTGATTCCTAGCTAAGTATTTAGAAATCCTTATCCATTAGGGCAGGATTGCCAATTCTGGCTTGAGAAATTCATGGATCTTTAGGGGAGGAGTTTGGGGCAGAGAAAGAGATCAGCAGGGAAGTAATTCAATGCAGTCAGCCCTCCAAAGCTGCACAACTATTTAAACACACCACTTCCTAGCCGCCTCCATTTCCCCCTATTGTTTCCCCTTGCAGTGCCCACCATTACAAAAAAAAAACTGTAGCAGATGACCATAAACTGAGGGGCTTTTTGTGGAAGTGGGGAGTATTCTTGTCTTACAGCAGAATGTTTAGCCTTTTCTCTCTCTTTTTAATGTGCTGACTGCTCCAAGCTGACCAGACAAAGGGGGATGAGTGAATTACTAAGGATGGGGGGTGGGGGGAGGAACATGACTCAGCTCCATGCTTGTCTTTTTCATTGACACACAACACATAGTTGCTGGGAATAGAGCCCAGGAGTAAGACAGGACCCCTGATGGTTGTGGCAGCTGCTGTCAGTCCAAGGGGCTGAGGGAGAGGGGGTTTCCCAAAGCTGAGGTTTAAGGGCTCTGAAGGTGAGATGGGAGGGAGGCTGTGTGCATGGGCTGTCTGGGACCCACGCTTGGGGGCTCCAACTGCAAATAAAGCAGGTTCTGGCTGCCACTTGCACATGCCCTTTCTCAGGCTTGTGTAGCTGACTTTGAGTGGCAGTGGTGGCTCTAGGTAGAGCCTGGCAAAAAGGGAGAGGCCTGTGGGTGGGCAAACAGGGGTACAATGCTGGCCACAACATCATGTCACTTCTGGTAAAAAAAAAAAAAAAGTGACACAGGTAACTTTAGTTGATTCCTAGAGTTACCCCAGAAGTGACACTTTGCCTTTGTCGCTTCCATTTTTTTTACTGGCACTGATGTGATGCCTCATTTTAAAAAAAGGTTTTTTGCTTGAATGTCTCCCCCACTGCCACTCAGAGCGCCAGCAGGCAATAAGAGCAGGGAGCTCCCTGTCCTGACCTTGCACAGGGTGAGGGTTAACTCTTGCTTGAGCCTGGCAGGAGAGAAAGCCAGCAGTTGGATCACTGTGTTTCTGGGGCCCTATCCTGGACTTTCAACCAGAGCCCAGAATCATTAAGTTTACCTCTGGATGCGTGACATGGTGTTCGTGTGTGAGTGAAATTGTGGAGGTGGGTCATAGGGCTGCCAACTTCCAGACCCTGGCTGGAGATCTCCCTTCTGCAAAGGCTTACCCCACCAATCTTTTGGAGACAGATCAAAATGGGTAGCTGTGTTAATTGGTTTGTCGCAGTAAAAAAGAGCAAGAGTCCAGTAGCACCTTAAAGACTAACACAATTTTTGGCAGGGTATTGGCTTTTGTGAGTCATTGCTCACTTCTTTTGGAGTTATTTGAGAAAGTGAATGGACATGTAGATAACAGTGACCCAACAGACATCCTATATTTGGACTTTCCAAAGGCTTTTGACAAGGTGCCACATCAAAGACTAAACTTAGCAGTCATGGGATAAGAGGATGGGTTCTCTTATGGATTAAAATTGGTTAAATGTCAGGAAGTAAAGAGTAGGACAGTGCCCACAATGGAGAGGAGTAAGGTCCCACAAGGATTGGTATTGAGGCCAGTAATATTTAATTTGTTCATAAATGATATGGAACTAGGAGTGAGAGATGTAGTGGCTAGGTAGGTTTGCAGATGACCCAAAATTACTCAATGGATGACTGTGAAGAGGTCCAGAAGGATCTCCACAAATTAGGTGAGTGGGCAACAATGTGGCAAATGAAGCATAATGCTGGTAAGTGTCAGGTGATGCACACTGGAACCCCCCCCCCCAAAAAAAAAATCCCAGGTTCAAGTATAGATCTTTGGTGCGGCCTCATTTGGAATACTGTATAAAATTCTCATCACCATATCTCAAAAAGGACATTGCAGAGCTGGAAAAAATATGGAAGAGGGCAACCAAGATAGTTAGAGGGATGGAGTACCTTCCCCAGAGTCTGGGTTTTTTTTTCAGTTTAGAAAAGAGACCACTTTCCAAGAAGCACTGGGTTGGGGGAGGAGGAAGCAATCTGTGGATAGGAAGACAAGAGCAATGGATAGCACCTTGCTGCATTTCAGATGACTATGGGACTCTCAAGACAACCTACTACCAGCTGGCCCTGGACACCCTGGCCCTGTGTGTGGAGAAAAGCCTAGATGTTGAGGATGCCAGCATCATCCTTGCCAAGGCAGCGCTGGCTAATGACCTGGAGTTTGGGGGTCATTTCTCTGTAGGTAAGAAGAGTATTTGTTAATTTAAATTTCATTTTTGTTTCAGCCTTTCTCCAAATAAATGATGGTGGTGTACTTGTTTTCTTCCAGCATTCTTTAATTTTCATGGCATACTATAATGGCTGACTAGATTTGAACCAGGGTCTTTCTTTCTTTCCAGCCACAGTCCAACTCTCTAGCCATTGCTCCAGAAGTTCTTAACCTGTGGTTTATGGATGGGCTTCAGGGTGTCTGTGAAAGTGGCTCAAAATTATCTATTTCTTCTATTTCCTTCTAAATTACTTTGAAAATTGTCTTTGTGGAAAGAATTATTCTTATGTCAAATTATATTATTAATTTATTATTTTACTCCAAACAAATGTAGGGTGGCATGCAGTGGTGGGATTCAAATAAATTAACAACAGGTTCTATGTCCTAATGACCATTTTAACTATACCAAAAGATATACCAAAAGGTAGTTTAATAATTCACGCATTAAATACTGCAATAAGAACAGTAAAAGAGGTAAAGACAACTAGATTATGTTTAAAGAAAGATTTATTGAAGATATTTCCATATTGGAAGTTCTGGCCCTCACATTTAAAGGGACAGCACACCTTTTCAATGCCTTCCTTTCATAGGAAATAATGAAGGATATAGGCTTCCCAATCCCCAGGTCCCAGCGGGGGATCCCCCGGTTTTACAGGCTTCCCCCCTCCCCCAGCCAGCTGGCCGGCAGGGGAAGCCCCTCCCCCACAGCCATTATGCACCTCCATGAACAATTCCCATAGGAAATGATGGGAAATTGATTTGTGGGTATCGGGGACTCTGGGGGGCTGTTTTTTGAGGTAGAGGCGCCAAATTTTCAGTATAGCATCTAGTGCCTCTCCCCAAAAACCCCCCCAAGATTCAAAAGGATTGGACCAGGGGGTCCAATTCTACGAGCCCCAAAAGAAGGTGCCCCTATCTTTCATTATTTTCTATGGAAGGAAGGCATTTTAAAAGGTGTGCTGTCCCTTTAAATGGGATGGCCAGAACTCCCTTGGAGTTCAATTCTGCTTATCACACCCTTGCTCCTGGCTCCGCCCCCAATGTCTCCTGGCTCCACCCCCAAAGTCTCCTGGCTCCACCCCCAAAGTCCCCAGATATTTCTTGAATTGGACTTGGCAACCCTAGAAGGATAAGGGCACCTTATTTTGGGGCTCATAGAATTGGACCCCCTGGTCCAATCTTTTTGAAACTGGGAGGGTATTTTGGGGAGAGGCACTACCGTCCTCCACTGTGAAGACTGCCCATTTATACTCACTCTATGATTCCTATTACTCAGCCAGTTTTTGATCCACAAGAGGACCTTCCTTTTACTCCATGACTCTCAAGCTTTCTAAGGAGCCTTTGATGAGGAACTTTATCAAAAGCTTTCTGGAAGTCAAGGTAAACAACATCTATTGGGTCCCCTTTGTCCACCCCCTCAAAGAACTGTAACAGGTTAGTGAGGCAAGATCTTCCCTTACAGAACCGATGCTGAGTCTTCCTCAATAACCCGTGTTCATCAATGTGCCTGCTCATTCTGTCCTTGATAATGGTTTCTAACAACTTTCCCGGTATTGAAGTCAGACTGACTGGCCTGTAATTTCCCGGAAATCCTCTGGAACCCTGGGGGTGACATTTGCTACCTTCCAGTTTTCAGGAACGGAGGCAAATTTCAATGAAAGATTACATATTTTTGTCAGAAGATCAACAAGTTCAACTTTGAGTTCTTTCAGAACTCTTGGATATATGCCATCTGGACCTGGTGACTTATTAGTTTTTAATTTGTCTATCAGTTGTAGGGCCTCCTCTCTTGTCACCTCAATCTGATTCAGGTCTTTCAACACCCCTTCCAAAATTAGTGCTTCTGGAGCAGGCAAACACTTCTCGTCTTCCACAGTGAAGGCAAAAAATGCATTCAACTTCTCAGCCATTTCCCTACCCCTGATGTAGCCCATCTTTGTATTTAGGTACTCATGATGTTATACATGGTTTACTAGCCTTCCCCTTTAAATCTGCACAACCTTGTGCAGTAGGTGGGGCTGACAGACACAGCACCATCCTTAGGAGATCTAACTCAGACTCTCACGCAGGTCTATGCAACTGGGCTGCATAGGGAAATGGCTTTAGGATTGCGCTGATAGTGACTGATTGAAATCAACCTGTGAGCTTTGCAGGAATCTGACCTTCAGTCTTCCCAGTCCAGAATTCTGATTGCAACAAATCTTGGCTTCTTCTTCTGGCCAATTAAATAAAACACGATTGCTCCTAACTTTGAACAATTTGAACAATTGCTTTGAACAATTTTGAGGAAGAGAAGAAGAAGAAAAAGAAGACCATAGATTTATACCCCACTCTTCTCTCTGAATCAGTCTCAGAGTGGCTTACAATTTCCATTATCTTCTTCCCCCACAACTGACTCCCTGTGAGGTAGGTGGAGCTGAGAGAGCTCTTCCAGAAGCTGCTCTTTCAAAGACAACCTCTGCAAGAACTATAGCTGACCCAAGGCCATTCCAGCAGCTGCAAGTGGAGGAGTGGGGAATAAAACCCAGTTCTTCCAGACAAGAGTCCGCACACTTCACCACCACAACAAACTGGCTCTTGATAGAAAGGATAAACAGGATAGAAACCTGGTAAACTAGTCACTAACTGCTGTTAATACACCTATGTCCTTAGTAATGTTTGATTTTTTCCCTCTTCAGTGTTGGATCCAACCATTTTCTCGCCATAAATACCAACAACTGTCCATAACAATATAATTCCCAGGGTCCTGGGTGGGACATGCCAAAAAAGTACCTTTTCAGGTTCAGGTATATTGGACTGGGAATATATTGGTAATTCCAATATTCCTGAATTCCAGATACCTGTATGGTAATTGGATTTGGAGGGTCCCCCCCCCCCCCATTTCCAGTTTTTTCAGGACCATTATTCTGTATGGGAATGGCTGGGGAAATGGAACAGTTGTTTTGAAAGATTTCCAGGTGGCTGGGGGAGTTGTTTTTAGAAGAAGAAGATATTGGATTTATATCCCGCCCTCCACTCCGAAGAGTCTCAGAGCGGCTCACAATCTCCTTTACCTTCCTCCCCCACAACAGGCACCCTGTGAGGTGGGTGGGGCTGGAGAGGGCTCTCACAGCAGCTGCCCTTTCAAGGACAACCTCTGCCAGAGCTATGGCTGACCCGAGGCCATTCCAGCAGCTGCAAGTGGAGGAGTGGGGAATCAAACCCGGTTCTCCCAGATAAGACTCCGCACACTTAACCACTACACCAAACTGGCTTTTAGAGGCACAAGCACCACAATCGCAGGGAAGCTGCTGGTGCCTGTCCTTTCAATCAGTGGCTCCCAACCTTTTTGGCACCAGGGACCAGTTTTGTAGCAGACAATTTTTCCATGGACTGTGGGGGATGGTGCAGGGGTTCTTGCTGCCCCAGGCCACCCTGCTCCCATGTCCCTGCCCCCATGGGGGTCTTTAAATACGGGGGAGACTGGGGCTGCTTCTGGCCACCTCCCCTGGAAGGGGAGGCAGCCTCAGAGCGAGGCCACACTGCCTCTTTCGTCCACCACGGTCTTTGGAGTGAGGCTGTGTGGGTGGGCAAAAGGGGTGGTGGAGCAAGCCTGCTCTCCTCTATGCTTGGGAAGCAGGGCTTGGAGGAGAGCACACGCCGCTGATCCATCCCACCGCTCTCAGCTTCCCGGATCTGTGACCCAGGAAGCCAAGAGTGCTGTCCCTGTGCAGCCTGGATGCTAACACACCATGGACCGGGACCAGTCCATGGCCTGGGGGTTGGGGGGAGTGAGTCCAATTTTATGGGCCTCTGAACATTATTTCCAGTGGAAGGGGGGGACAGAAAACCCTGCAAGCTGCTTCCAGGGCAACCCCCCCCCATGTCTGCAAGTAGGAATCACTGACAGACAGCGAGTTCAGCAGAACTTCTACAGAACTCAGTAATCCCAGAGGAACCACAAGCCAATGTGTCAAGCCAGAGAACCAAAATCAAACTAGAGAATCTTGCAGTGGAACCTGAAGCGGGGTGGGGGTGGGAGGTTCAAGCCCGTTACAACCAGTGTACAGACTGCTATGGAAGTGTCAAACTCATTTTGTTATGAGGGCCGAATCTGACATAAAGGAGACATTGTCTGGCTGGGCCATGTCAGGCTGGGCCATGTGTGTTCGTATTTAAAGATTAGGTAGCAAAGATACAAACTTTATAAATGACACAAACACAAATATATTTCCTAAAAAACTTAAAACATGCTAAAAGCATTAGCACTTGTTGGTCTTAAAGGTGCTTTCTTTGTATTTCTCCCATGGGATCCAGGGAAATGGGCAAAGGAAGCTCTGGCTCTTTCCTTCCTTCCCCAGGGGACTGGGGGGGGGGGAGCCTCAGCAAATAGAAGGAAGAGAGGCTTCACTCAGTATCTCTGCTGTGCGATTGAGGGAGCCTGGCAAAGCAAGCTATTCCTCCTCCTTCCTCCCCAAGGGAGGAGCCTCAGCCAATGGAGAAAATAGAAGTTTTGCTCTGCAGTTCCTGTGCAATTGAGGGAGCCTTGCAAAGCAAGCTGTTATACAGAAAGGAGAAAGAAGGAAGCAGATGACAGTCAGTTGCTCAGGGGCCTGATAGGAGCCCTCCGAGGGCCTGATTCGGCCCCCAGGTCAGATGTTTGACACCCCGGCTTTGCAGAACGAAGTGTCACTCTGGCAATGTGAGCTTAAAAGGCTGGCCTCCCTAAAAAAGCAGTGTGCCAACCAAAGCTGGTTATACAAGCTTGAGCAAACACGGGTGGAGGACTCACATGTCCAGGCAGAGGTTTTTTTTTACCATCACCTGAAAGCTACTACAGTTGGGGCACCCAAACGCATGCCACAGAACCCATCTGAACAGATCAACCGTTGGCTGGGGAAAAGCCCGGCTATCAAGCCTTGTTTTGCATACATGGCAACACGCTCCAATATTTATCTCTCTGCAAAAAGAAAAATCTGTCACCTAATTTGACTGCCATTTGCAAAAAAACCAAACAAGCCCGATACCCCCACAAGCGTTTGCAGCCAACAGACCTTCGCCTACTCATCCTTCCAGGAATGAAAGTGGGCGGGGCTTCCTGACTCCGCGAGAGCGCACGAGCGAGCAGAGCCCTTCTTTGCCGAGGGGCATGCCAGGTCTGGTAGTCTTTCGAGCCTCCTGCCCGCTGCGCTACTGAGTGCAAGGACTACGAGTCCCAGAAGGCGCTGCGGTGGTTAGCTTGAGCTGCTTTTTCCTCGGCGCCTGGGTTTTAATCACACGTGGGAGTGGTGAAGCTGGAAGGGACTGGAGGGAGTGAGACGCAATTCCTGGCAGGACGCACGTCTAACTTGTTCGCTTGGGCTTTTTTGCAGTCTGGTGGGGAAAAGAAACTGGTGAGTTTTAGGCACTTAGAGGGGAAAGTCCCCGTTGATCCGAGGGCGCCCGACCAACAAACGGTTCTATAGAACCGATAGCACATTAGGTAACGGTTCCATAGAACCTGTGCGAACCTGCTGAATCCCACCACTGGTGGCATGGTTAGGTAACATACAAATATCACTGTTGCCATGTTATGATATCTAGACTAGTTTTCCATTGATAAGAATTAAAGAATAATATCCTACCATTAAGATTATGGACATCTTCTTTGTTTACATCAGGTTGCAGTGAATTTTGGTATTCGCTGTTACAAGTCTACCTTTATCTGATAAAGCGAGCTATAGGAACTCTTATTCCATTAGCTACTACCTACGTAACTTTTTGAGTTATAACAAAGTTTGAGTCCCACCTTTGCTGCTTCAGATCAAGAGGTTTTCAACACTTGCTGACATCAAAATGAAAGTCAAATTTGACTTAAGTGCGAAGATGACATGTACATTGCCATGTCAAAGACCACTCCACAATATCTACCGGTACTTCTTATTCAAGCCAAACAACAAAAGCCTTCTCATTGAAATTTACTTTTGAACGCTATTAAGTTTATAGATCCAAGTGGGCAGCTGTGTTGGTCTGAAGCAGTAGAACAAAGCAGGAATCAAGTTTCACCTTTAAGACCAAACAATTTTTATTCAGAACATAAGCTTTCGTGCGCTATCTTAAGCACACTTCATCAGATGAGGGGATCAGGTATTGTGAGCTGAAATACAAGCAGTCTGGCAAACTAACTGGTCACATGGTCACATAAAACAGTGTGGCTAGGCCATTTGGTCTGGATAGCCATAAAAGGTAATAACATTCTCTGCCAAATGGTGTTTCTGCAAATCTAGGTGAATCACAAAAGGACATGTATATCCAGCTTGTAGTCCAACTTGTAGGTTCCCAACATGGGAACATTGTAAAGACATGCTGATTTTTGCAGTCCTCATTCTAGTGATAATAAGTCTACAATTTTGTAAGATATGTATGATAACAGTAAGATGTGACTTGCAGATACTGGGGCAGTAGCAAGCTTGGCACTGACATGTGTGAGTGAAATGAGCAAGATACAGCAAAGTGAGCTTGTGAAAGTTATTGAAGAGGCACTGGCTAAAATGACAAAGCAAATGCTGGGTGAACAACAGAACAATGGCATCATTGGAAATATCTACAGCACTGGCCTAGCAATGCAGGTATGTGTGGTGGCAAAATGCTTTTGTTGCCCTACTTTTATGTTTCAGATTTCAAAATTAATGTTAATCTGTATATTTAGAGTGAATACTGAGCTCTGTTAATAGAAACTATAAAACAGAAATGTATTGGTTGAAAAATCACTGGGATATGATTGGCTACATGCGTAGCCCTGCAATCAGGTAGTGAGACCCTTTTAGAATCCTGAGGAAAGGAAGCAGGACAGTCAGTAAAGGAACAAAAGTTGGAAAATGACAAGAAGTTAGAGATCATGTACAAGCTACAGCTGAAGAGAACTGTTATGAGCTATAAGGAATTTATTTTAAAACTAGGAATAAGGCCCATTGTGAGGGAAAATACAATGGGCTTTAGAAAGAGGCTCTGGATGAGTGCCCCCTTGCTGTTTTCTCACCCACCCAAGTGAAGGCATTCACCCCCCCTCCACCTCCAGGGGGGCTGATCTCTGCCATCTAGAGAGCAGTTGTAATTCCAAGTTATCTTCAGCCCTCACCTGAAGATTGGCAACAGTGGTTCCCCAGGAGGAAATGGCTGGTTTGGAGGGTGGAAACTATGGTGTTACATCTGGCTGAGGTTCCATCCCACCTTAAACTCACCCTCTCCAGGCTCCAGCCCTCAAATCTACAGGAATTTTCCAACCGGTAGTTGGCAACTGCTAAGTCACACTGACTGTCATAGTGGGGAACAGGATTAAGCAGCCAGGTCTAGTTAAGTTATGCCAGTCAGGTGACATCAAGTCACCCAGAAGGTGCTCAGGCCTAGGGTAGACAACCTCCAGGTGGAGCCTAAAGATCTCCTGGAATAACAACTGACCTCCAGACAACAGATCCCTCTCCCCATCCTGGAAAAAAAAATGGTGGACCCTATGGCTTTGGATGGTGGACCCTATGGCATTCTACTCAGCTGAGACCTCTCCCTTTACCAACAGAAGCAACCTTGGTTGCCTAGCAACAGCCTCTGGCTTGCAGCTTCCCTAGTGGGCCAATCCTTGTCTGTCCTGGGACGAGGCTGAGCGGGGGAAGGAGGGAGGGAGTGATGGGAAAATGGCGGCCAGTTAGGCTTGCCAATCCCCAGGTCCCAACGGGGGTTCTCTCACCTTCCCAGGCTCCTTTTGTCGTTGTTTGAGCAGATTTGTGACCGCCTACTCCTACCACCACCTAGTCCACGTAGGTGAGTTGCTATACTAAGACACAGTCCAATGACACTCTGTGTACTTAACTATATACAGGTTTATTTGCATTTATACAAACTCCCATCAAAGTGCTCCGCCAATCAATCATATAGAGTAGAAGGGTAGTTATGTATAGCACAGCATTACTTATATACATATGCACTTAGTCACTGTACCAATGAGCTTTCAGTGCTGAGTCATTCTGCACTCATCACCTTATTACCTCATCAATCTGGTTAGAACCAGTTCATACTTGGCAGAGCCTTGCTAGAACACTGATGTCATCTATTTTGACATTAGCTGTCAGATCAGCATGCTTCACTTGCCTCATGCCTTACTGAGCATTTTCAGATGCTAACACTCCCCCTAAGGCATAGGCAATGAAACCTAGATTGGATCTCACCTTGTATACTGTTCTACATATTTACATTGCATTTTCAGGTCATGCAATAGTTGATACAATCATTCACCTTGTATCACACAGTCAGCATGTTCTGCTTCGCATATGCTGGCAGCCATACATGTTTGTTTTACAGATTTCATAATATTAATTACACAACAAATCCCGTTGTGGATCTACTATCCTTTTTTACTTTGCGTTTTCCCATCCGGTAGTGCTTTGACCTTGCACAGTCACCTGCACCTTATAGCCTTTTTCTCTGTTGGCCTACATGTTACAGAAAACACATGCTTATCAGTTACTGAGTTGTACTACCACTGCATGGCTTGCTGCCAAGCAACTCTCTCCGGTTTAGCCATAGCTAATACTTCCTCATAGCTTTGCGGCTCCTTAATATATACATGATTTACAGAGGTATTTTCATAACCATATCTCTCAGGTGGTACACCTTTTGTGCTTCTTGTTGACCTTCGAGGTCCTACTGCACTCTGTCACTCTCAGATACACTAGGTGAACTTATTTCTTGTTATGGTAGGGCTTTCTTCCTCCACTGTTATGGGTAGTGCCACCTGCTCAGGCAAATCATTAGCATGAATCTTGTTCCACCCATGGTTTTCACAGAAGTTTGCTGATTTACTAAAACTTATGGTTTGGTGCTCATTTGCAAACCGGTAGGCTTTCATGCCTGTTTGATACCCCAAAACCAAAAGTTTTTTAGATCTATTGCCCCGCTTTCTTCTCTGGTTTAATGGAGTGTTTACCCATGCCTTGGTGCCAAACACTCTGAGATGATCCAGATTAGGATTTTGATTATATAACATCTTGTACGGGATGTTATCAATGGGGTTTGTCCAAAGCCTATTTTTTATATAGCAAGCAGCCTTTAAGGCTTCTGCCCAGAAACTTATAGGCAACCCAGCATCTTTTAGCATAGCATGCATCATAGTCTGTAACACTCCACGTCTGTGTTCTGCAATTCCATTCTCTTGAAGTGTTGCTACGTTTGCCACTCTATGATCAATTCCTTGGCTTTGCAACCAGTGTTTAAATGCTGAGGACATAAATTCTCCTCCCATGTCTGTCTGGATGGCACACAGACTACCTAATTGTTTTTGTACCTTTTTGTACCAATATTTAACAGTATTGCATACATCAGACTTTTGTTTCAAGACATACACCCAGAAAAACCTTGACTAATCATTGGTCAGTATTAATGCATATCTGTTATTGGAGTGGCTCTTTGGAAATGGACCTATCAGGTCTGCATAAATTAAGGCTAGTGGCCTCTCAGTCACTCTATTGCTCCTTTGAGCTAAAGGGAATGCCTGTGATTTTGCACATTTACATACTTCACAATCCAAGTATTTACTGCAATCCTTTACACCTTGTTTCCTCATAATAGATAGTGTCTTATTGATTGTATAAAAGCTAGCATGCCCCAATCTCCGGTGCATTAAATGAACACAGTTATCATGTGGGTTAACATTTAGTACAGTTTTAGCTGTCTCAGCAGTGTTTTCAAACACATAAACATTATCTTGCAGTCTTGCAATTCCCAGCACCTCCTCCCCTTTAATTATTTTATAAGCCGTATCAGTAAACATAACTGTAAATCCGGCCTTGTCAAGAACAGACACACTCAACAAATTGTTCTCTAATGATGGTACACACAGCACATCAGAGAAAGTGTGCTGCAATGCTGGAAAAGTCACACACCCCTGACAAAGTACCTCAGAGTTGCGGCTGTCAGCTAAACTGATGTGTTGACGGTTAGATGGCTGTTTATCTTGTAGCAAATGTTTGTATTTGCAAAAAATCTGCGAAGCCCCAAAGTCTAAAATCCACACTCCTGGAATGGCAGCATTTTTAGTCACCACAAGCAATGCCTTGGAGCAGTCCTTGGAACCTGCAGACTGTCCTCCTTGCCTCTGCCTGGTTTTCCACTCTGGGCAAGCACATTTAAGATGTGTTGTTGAGCCACAGCAAAAACATTTTCTCACCCTCAGGGCAACCTTGGACACCTCTCCAAGCTGATTCCTGGTTGACGATTCCTTGTTAACATTTCCTTTTGCCCTCTCCCCCAGTCTGGAACTCTGCCAAGCTGGTAGATAACCTGACTCTTGGAGATGCTGGTCCTCCTCAAGCAGCCAACCACTCACATACTCCAAGGTTAATTTGCTTGTCTCAGCTGTCTCAAGCGACATTACAAGCATGTTAAATTCAGCCGACAGTGAGCTGAGGATTAAGTTGACTTTATCTTCGTCTGGCACTGTCTTCCCTTTCTGCTCTAATTCATGGCAACATTGCACCAGGGCATTTAAATGTGTCCTTATGGACTCCCCCAGCTTCATTACTATTCTGTAAAGCCACCAAGTAATTGCGATAAGAGAGCCGGCTGTACTTTGTATATAAACTGCTTTTAAACAGTCCCAGGCAGTTTTGGCCGTGTTCTTACCTGACAGATGGATCAACTGGTCGTCTCCCACACTCAGGACGATATTCGCCAGCGCCTTTTCATTTTTTACCATGTCCTCCTCACCAAGCTGGGCTGGAGGTGCCTTGACCACTGACCACAAACCCTCACGTTTGAGGTAATGCTCCATGTGGAGAGCCCACACACTGTAATTAGTGGAGGTGAGCTTCTCCACAAACTGAGCTGTTGAGATAAGAGCCATGTTGAAATCCTCCCAGCACCACTGTTCAAAGCCTCTCCGAGCTAGTCTTCACTCCCATTCTCCGACAACGACAGCAGATGTCCACTCTGGCTTGACACACCACAGCAGGCTGCCCTCACTGAGAGCCTTGCAGACCAGGCAGACTGGAACCACCTCACCAGGCACTGCAGACTGAACGAACTGGGCGGGGTGGGCGGACTGGGCCCATAACCCTGTCGTTGTTTGAGCAGATTTGTGACCGCCTAGTCCTACCACCACCTAGTCCACGTAGGTGAGTTGCTATAGTAAGACACAGTCCAACGACACTCTGTGTACTTAACTATATACAGGTTTATTTGCATTTATACAAACTCCCATCAAAGTGCTCCGCCAATCAATCATATAGAGTAGAAGGGTAGTTATGTACAGCACAGCATTACTTATATACATATGCACTTAGTCACTGTACCAATGAGCTTTCAGTGCTGAGTCATTCTGCACTCATCACCTTATTACCTCATCAATCTGGTTAGAACCAGTTCTTACTTGGCAGAGCCTTGCTAGAACACTGTTGTCATCTATTTTGACATTAGCTGTCAGATCAGCATGTTTCACTTGCCTCATGCCTTACTGAGCATTTTCAGATGCTAACACCTTCCTGCTCCCAATCAGCTGGCCAGTGGGGGTAAGCTCCACCCCCACAGCTCCCATGTGCCTTTTCACCTCCGGAGGCTCCAGACTCCACTCAGAAAGGCTTCCTCTTGGAATGGTGTGTCTGCGTCTTTAAGGCTGAAGGGGGGCGGGGGAGCAGGCAGAATAACATGGCTGTGAAAGCAGCCCAACCCTCCATTTGCAGAGGTCGTTTGCAGTCTAGACCCTTCCTTGGTCGCATAATCTTTTCAGAGGTCGGTTGCTCTGTGTTACATTGAAGAAGTTGGAAGTTCAGCAACTCATGAGTAGAGATGCCAATCCCCAGGTGGAAGCAGGCCCTCCCCCGCTTCAGAGTAGTCAGAAATGAGGGGCGAGGAGGGAAATATCTGCTGGGCACTTCATTATCCGCTATGGAGATCAATTCCCATAGGGAATAATGGAGAATTGATCTGGGGGTCTCTGGGTCTCTGGAGGGGCTGTTTTTTGAAGTAGAGGCACCAAATTTTCAGCATAGCATCTGATGACTTCCTCAAAATGTGATCCAAGTTTCAAAAAGATTGAACCAGGGGGTCCAATTCTATGAACCCCAAAAGAAGGTGCCCCTATCCTTCATTATTTCTAATGTAGGGAAGGCATTTACAAGATGTGCGGTTCCTTTAAATGTGATGGCCAGAACTCCCTTTGGAGTTCAGTTATGCTTGTCACAACTTTGCTTATGGCTCCACCCTCAACGTCTCCTGGCTCCATCCCCAAAGTCCCCAGATATTTCTTGAATTGGACTTGGCAACCCTACGGCCAGTCCACCATGGCCTCTGAGGAAATGCTTCTAGCAGAGCCAGGCCTTGTCATCTAGTCACATTACCACCTTCATTCCCTGTCTCTTTACTGTTTCCCTGCCACTGCTGCCTACTTTCTCTTCCAAATGCCACAGGGAGTAGGTAGGCAACAGCAGGCTGGAGAAAAGAGTGGGCCCAGGCAATGGCATGCAAGTTCTCTTGAGTGGCGGTTGATGGACCAATCACAGATGGAGTGCACACCACAACCAGTGGGAATGCCAGATTTGGCCAATTCCATTAGGGAATTATTATCTGTGATGATATTTATTTCAACTTTACTGAATTCAAGGCAGTTTATAATATAAACAATAGTAATAAAATCAGAATCTAAAACCACAATTTAAGACTGCTACCAAATAAATCAAGTGTAGTCCTAAATAAAACCATATTCAACTGCCTCCTAAAGATGTCATTGCACCGTGCATGCATTGTGTGCATGAAATAAGTCCCCTGACAGAGGCCGCAGGGGACTTGGCAACCCTAATTACTGTGGCTGGATTGGACTAATCCAGGAATGGGCACAGCTGTTGCATTAGCCAAAGCTGGGCAAAAGCACTGTGAACCACTGCAGCCACCTAGGGTTGCCAGACCCCTGGTCTGGGTGGGGTTTCCCTTGATTTTCAGGGTTTCAGCCCACCACCAGCCACCTGGCCAGTGAGGGAAGCCCCATTCCTGAACAGCCTCCTTGTGCAGCAATCTTGCCAATGCAATGACATTACACGGAAGCAATGTCATCACTCTGGGGACATCACATGGCGACACTAGCATTTTGGGTTAAAACTCTATGGTTACTACCCCAAAAGCTAGAGCGTTGCTGTACAATGTTGCCCCACTCCCAGAAAGCTGCTTCCCACCTTCCGCCAGCAGGGAAAGTGTAGCTGGTAACCCTTCAGCCACCTGGTTTTCTCAAGTGACTGCTGTGTAGATAGCACTCCCAGGCTGCAAACCTGGCTTTTCAAGGTCTCATCCAAAACTGGAGAGGTCTGAGTCCCTGGTCTGCCTTTCTACTATCCCATGGAAACCAGATCTCAGAGGTCCTTGGCTGGCGTTTTGTAGATCTTCTGCCTTTTCTGCCAGGAAGGATCTATACAATCAACTGCTGATAGTTGTCAGGCCTTGTTCTGATTTGTCTCTGTAGTTTTAAATCCCCCTCAAATCATTCCTTTGAACCGAAAGCCTATTCTGAGTTTGAAAATTCTTACCAGCAGTCACTAGATTAACTTTATAACCATCAGGGCTTTTTTATTTTCAGCACGAATGCATAGGAACGCAGTTCCAGCTGGCTTAGTGTTAGGGGTGTGGCCTAATATGCAAATGAGTTCCTGATAGGCTTTTTCTACAAAAAAGTCCTGATAACCATTACGCGTCCCCCCATAAATGTTATGTGATGCCCTTTTCCCACTTACACAAGTTGCCTAACACCCTCTGCAACCTCTTTCTCTCAGGTTCAGGGTTTCTCGTCTCTTAAAATAGAATCTTGTCCATTTCCCCGCTCAGATCCTTTCCCTCATTCACAGAGACATCAGCAGACATGGTAGCCCAAAGCTCTTTAATAACAGGCCTTATTGGGGCTGTTCCATTCACAAACAGCCACCAAAACAAAACAGGAAGTTAACCTTTATTTGTGATATTAACAGAACACTGAAGAAAATAAGGTAGAAGTTACAACATTTTGATTCCATTGAACTTTTAAACTGTGGTCCTCTTCTGGCAATTGGGATCCTTTGTTACAAAACGACCATTTTCAGCCAGTTCTAAGCAGTTTTTCTCTACCGTTTCACTCTCAGACATACCCTTTTTTCCTCTCAGTTCCCTGACTACTCCTAACTGCAGTTCTTAGCTGCTGTTTCCCAGCTGTCTCTCCCCAACATTCCATCAACTCTCATTGCTGCTCTTAGGGTGAGGTGGAACCTAGTCTATCACAAATAGTAACATCATACACACATAACATACTGACACTATGTTTTAAACAATTTTGATAAGAATCTGGGATGTCCATGAAGCAGTGTACTCAGATCCAGTACCTCTGCCAAGAGGCAGTGTCAGAGTAGGAGGCTGCTAGCCCATTTTGCTGTTATCATAAACCAGGACAGGATGAGATCCAAGGACTCCCATTCCTCATTCCTTCCTGTACCATCATCATTTTCTCCGTGTAAGCGTCTCCTACTTCCCCTTTCCAGGCACTTAGTGTTACTTCTGAGTTTTACAACTCTGGGGCATGGAGCTGTGTGAAAACTACAGAGAACGTACTACATGAGATCTCCCTGGGAGCCTTTAATAACCCTGCTGCTGCTGCTCAAATCCTGCCTTCTCTAATGGGTAAAACTTATCTGGATGTGAGGGACCCAACCTGTTCCTCAGGAAGTGGTAAGACCTCACCCAAGCACCTATTACAGGAACTCGACCTGGGGGGAAAAGGAGAAATTGATGATGATGGTGATGGAAATACTTTGGGAATTATTTCCACGGGCATCACAGTGGGATTAGTTAACCATATGGATTTTTCTAGATGGATGCAATACTAAGTCGCTAGATGTCAGTTGCCTCTTACTTACAGGATCACTACCTAACTGATGGCTAGTTGGGGTATGCTTGCCATTTTTTCCTCTTTTCAAAGAAATGTTCATTATTTAGCTTTAATAAAAATACTCATGGAAAATAACAGTTGTACAACTGCAAAAAGCTTTCTTAATATCTTACAAGGATAGTATATTCTAAGAAAGCAGTGTTTAATGTTCTATCATATGCAATGTTACCATTTTCTTTCCCTCTCAAACATAATGTGTTCCTTATTTTAGAGTTTTGTTTTGTTTCATTATTTATTTTTTCAAATTTATATTCTGACCTTCCCACAAGTGGGCTCAGGGCAGATTACAGACAAAGTGACACACTAAGTTGAGGCAGTTTTAGGTCAGATTTCTTGAATGTATTTATTAAATCATTTATTGAATTATTTTTTATCATTTTAAAGGTTCTTTTTAATTAAGCGTTTTAGTATTTGTTGGCCTGAAAACCCTGGAAAGGCAGCATAAAATGTTGTAAATAAATAAGTGAAAATAAATAATTCCTGACACATGCAAATAATTAAAGTTCTACACAAAAATTCATCCTTCACTACAGAAGATCAAAAGCCACTGTTGATTTTGCCACCAAATCGTGGCTCATGCCTTGGGATTCTCAATAAGTGTGTGAGTTCAAATTGACTGCAGTTGTTAGGGGCATGACAAGTTACCTACTTTTTCTCCTTTTGCTTAGGTTCCAGAATCACAGTACAATACACCATAACCAATGGCATTGTAGGACCCAATTTCAGCTATTCCATCACTGTGAATGTACCAGAGGGCTCAGTGCTGCTCACTGTCTTGAATGCAGCTCAATGTGCTAAACCAAATGAATTCAGGTAAGCGAAGCCTTCACGGAGATAAACAACTCTTAACATTTCAGTGTGGCTATGAAACTCAGGATGCAAAACTGTAAGACTGTCGTCTTTCAGAGCTTTATTAATTCATTCTTTTTGTCAGTATCTATGCAGCTCTTCTACTCAAAGTGGATACACCAATAAACTCAAATTTTTATTACCTATTTAATGTTTTGCTTTTTAAAAACTAATATTTAAACCTATAGCATGACTTTACACTTTTTTATTTTTGCTGTTTGTTCTTGATCTATCTTTCTGTATTTCTCCTTCTGCTTTTTTATCCTGTCTCTAATACCACCTTCACCATCTGAATCACTACGATTTCTATAAAGCTTGCCTGTTGTTTTTTCTTGCAGCTTTCACACAGAGCAGACCTCATGGGGGCCATTTGTTGTTTCTATTAATAACGTCCAAGGCAGCACCAATGAGAAGACTTACTGGCAATTTTTAAGTGGTAAAACACCCCTTGATCAAGGTAAAGCATCTTGGCAAGATCAGTATCTCTGAGCTGGAGGAAATGGAAAATATCTGTCAGCAATACTCCATAGAGTTTATAGGGTAATGGTAGAGTATCAGACTAATCGGCCCAGGGAGTTAAGGGTTCAAAACTGTACCCAGCCATGAAGAAACTAGCTGGATGATCTTAAGCCTCTCTCAACTTGTCTCAAGAGGATACTGTAAACTTAAAACTGAGGAAGAGAGGACAATGTTTTGCCTTGAGATCCTTGGAGGAAGAGAAAGGTTTTTTTTTGTTTTTTTTAAAAAATCATAGATAAAATAAATCCTGTCCTCCAGTTAACAGCAGCAACCATCTCAAAATCTTCACTTCTCCTTGGCTTGTTAGTGAAGTATTTTACAAGAAGGTAACAACAAAAAAGCAGAACACCTGCACTATCCAGACTCTTGCCTCCAATGTGTCCTGTGTCAACATTTCTACTGTGTCAAGCAGCCAGAAGAACAATTAATGCACAGATTTTGTCTATTAAGGGGAATTGTCATTATACTGAGTGGCAGAGGCAGCATAAAATGAAGCCCAAAGAAGGAAACTGGAGTGATGGTGGGAGGCAGCTGGGATCAGTGATGTCAGAATTTGAGTAGAATTAGAATATCTTCTGCGAGAAGAAACTTACAACAACAACAACAACAACAATTTTTATTTATATCCCGCCCTCCCCACCGAAGCAGGCTCAGGGCAGCTCACAACATAATTCCATACATTAGTTGTACAAAATGATTACACAAAGACTACATTTACAGTTTAATTAAAATCTATTAAAATTCTAAAATTGATAAAAATATGCCGGTGCTATAGGTCAACTATCACAGTCAGGTATGATATTGAAGGGGGTGGGGGGGACAATATAACAAAAGAGAGATGAAGAATATAAGAGGCAGAATGAAGGAGAATTTTCCATTAAAAAAATAATTTTGAAAATTGTATCACAATTCTGAGGACCATGGATATAATTTCTGAAGAATTAATACATGTATTTTCAGGGGGTGCTTTCTTCATGATGTTATTCGCTACAGTGATAGGTTTGTTCTTCAGTAACACACTGGCACAGCTTCAGCATGCAGTACACTGCTGAGGATATGAATCAGTTGAACACTGGTATAAAACCTGTATTGGCACAAATGTATCATGTGTGGAATGCCACTCATTTTTCAATCTCACATCCTTGTGTTTCAGGAGTTGGCAACTATAAACCAGTGAACGGTGAGCACATTGTGGCTATCTTCAGCCGATACTGAGTGGGCAGCTTTCTGAGGCAGGACAACAAAGGTTCGAAAATACATGTGCCACAAGATAGCCTCCCTCCAAGCTAAGCATTAACAGATGTTGCAGCGTAGACACACAGCATTCAACCTTGCTGCATGCTTTGTCATAACTACGATGCTGTTGACTACAAAGTGTAGTTGGACTATAATTTATCATTCAAATTATTTTTCAGACTGTTGTGTAATTCAGTTACAACTTCAGACACTGATCACCTTGAGATTCATAAAACTGTAATAATCTTTGGCAGTCAGAATCAATAATGTTTTTTTCTTCCGTTGGTTCATGTTCCATCAGGTAGTACATAGGCATTAGTAAACCTTAAGGAAGACTGTGAAGTTCCGTAAGTTATTGTCAGAGATACACCAAAGTGGGAATTTTGTTGTTTTTATTTATTTTACCATAAATGTTGGCAATATTCATAACAATAAAAACATAAATACAAAATTAGTAACAGTAGCATGCCAGTGTGGTGTTGTGGTTAGTGTAGTGCAGACTCTTATCTGGGAGAACCCACTCCTTCACTTACAGCTGCTGGAATGGCCTGGGGTTAGCCAGAGCTCTTGCAGGCGTTGTCCTTGAAAGGGCAGCTGCTGTGAGAGCCCTCTCAGCCCCACCCACCTCACAGGGTGTCTGTTGTGGGGGGGGGGGAAGATATAGGAGATTGTAAGCCGCTCTGAGTCTCTGATTCAGAGAGAAGGGTGGGGTATAAATCTGCAGTTGTCTTCGTCTTCGTCTCCTCCTCCTTTTGGGGGAAAAATATCAAAAGACCCACCCTTATACCACACACTTCAATTTTCCAGTTACCAGCCCAAAGCCATACATCAAAATTCTACAAAGAGCACTGCCTTGTACTTCTTTTGAAGCAGTGATGACACCCTCCTTATTTCCTGTCACACATTCCATAGCAATGGTGCTGTGACCAAGAAGGCACAGGTTAGGGCAGAGGAGAAGCATATTGTCCTGAGGTTAGGGGGCGGGGACTGCAACCACTAGCCTGTTAGAGGAATGTAACTGGCTCTTAGGGCTGGGCTCATATAGGGAGAGATGGTCCTTCTGATATGTGAAAGGATTTACAGATAAGAACCAGTCCTTTAACTTGAGCTTGGAAGCAACCAGGCAATCAGTGAACTTCCTTCAAACCTGGGATAATATACACTCACTATAGGGTTACCAAGTCCAATTCAAGAAATATCTGGGGACTTTGGGGGTGGAGCCAGGAGACATTAGGGGTGGAGCCAAGATCAAGCATGATTGTGCTAAAAAGGGAGTTCTGGCCACCACATTTAAAGGGATGGCACACCTTTTCAATTCCTTCCTTCCATAGGAAATAATGAAGGATAGGGGCACCTTTTGGGGCTCACAGAATTGGATCCCCTGGTCCAATCTTTTTGAAACTTGGTGGGTATTTTGGGGAGAGGCACTAGATGCTATACTGAAAATGTGGTGCCTCTACCCAAAACAAAAGCCCCCCCAGAGCCCCAGATACCCGCAGATCAATTCTCCATGATTTTCTATGGGAATAAATCTGCAGAGGGAATAATAGAGTTCCCAGCAGACATTTCCCTCCCCTTCCCCCCGCTTTCTGACGACCCTGAAGCGGGGGGAGGGTCTCCAAACTGGGGGATCCCCTGCCCCCACCTGGGGATTGGCAATCCTAACTCACTAGCAAACCTCAGACAAAATACAGGCAGCAGTGTTTTGCACAAGTTAAATTTTTGAAAAAGCTGAAATTTCCATGTTGTCTTAAAGCAATTCTACAAAGAGCGTTCAGTTCAGTTTTATTATTACAATCAGCAACCAGATCCAACTGACAACCACAAAGAGTGTGCCACAGTTTCCCAACCATGATGTTACAGAAGAGCTTAGAAAAAATGAGTTTAAAATGTATTAAATGCCTTTCCATGCAGAAAATACAAAGAATTATATAACTAAATAAAAATACTTAAGTCCCAATGCAAAAGAAATGCATCATAATACAGTAGCAACAGTAATATAAAGACAAACCAACTAAAAGCAAAGCTTCCCAAGCAGCCAAGTTTCAGTTATATGGGGAAAGTATATAAAGATGCAAGACAAGCTTTCCTGGGCAGTACATTCTTAATAGTAAGTGCAGCTTCAGAGAAAACCCTGCTAAGTCCCCATCAGTTTCTGAAAAGGAAAAAGCTCAGAACAAACTCCTCTAACTATATGGTACAATAGACCATAACAACAGAGTTTCAATTAGTCTTAACAATTAAGAAGTATACTTTTACACATTAGTGCTCTACTTTGACATATTTACTGTTCCACTGTTTCCCCCCCCCCCTATAATTAAATTCAAACATATTGTGACCTATAAACTTAGCTTCTTATTGCTATTTAGTCTTTGCATATGTCAAAACATCTTCATTAAGTTGTATGCTAATTTGCTGTTCACCTATATAGAGGCATCTGCCTATACATATATGAACTGTTAGCTTCCATTTCTATGTCTCTGAGGAAGTGTGCCTGCACATGAAAGTTCATACCTTGAATAAACTTTTGTTGGTCTTAAAGGTATCGCTTGACTCAAAATTTACTCTATATGGTAGAAGATTCTTCAACTCCCCAATATTTTCATTTTATCTGGGTTTAGCTTCAATTTATTGCTTCTTATTACTGCCCATAACTGAATTTACAACTAGCACAAAGAACTGAATACTATGTATGGATCATTTTTATTTTTAAGTGCGTGACATCAGCTTATTGATGATATTGCATTCCAGTCTGCAGCGTAATCTCCTCCAGCAGCTGCATGCAGATGTTAAATTCCAATATGGCATCCGCACAGGTACCAATAAGGGCTTGAACAATCATGCTTTGGATCCTTCACAGTTGTTGTGCTTCTGCTGTCAGAGACACTGCATTTCCCCAGTGTCAAAGCACAACTTTGCATTAGTGAGTGTTATGTGGTGGCAATGGTGGTAGGCCATCTACTCAGTGGCGTGAAGTCTGGCACAAGTCTGCCTCTTTGGAACTTAAGAGTGAATTTTATTTTTATTTTATCTTTTTTGAGAGCCAAGGAACACTAGATCTTGCTGAAACACTAGATCTTGGGAATACTTGAGTAACTGTTTTAAAATGTTGTAAATATTAACAAGATTAAAGGTAGTAAAGCTCTGCATTGTGGCTTTAAAACGATTTTTAAAAAAAAACAAACAACCATTCTTTCTGGACTCCCGTGGACTTTCATCCCCCCGCATGCTACATGTGTTCCTGTTCCCTGTTTGGTGTAGTGGTTAAGTGCGCAGACCCTTATCTGGAAGAACCGGGTTTGATTCCCCACTCCTCCATTTGCAGTTACTGGAATGGCCTTGGGTCAGCCATAGCTCTCGTAGGAGTTGTCCTTGAAAAGGCAGCAGCTGTAAAAGCTCTCTCAGCCCCACCTACCTCACAGGGTGTCTGTGGTGTTAAGCAAATTGCCCTAAAAATAGGATTTTGGGGGATTTTGAGTGAAGAGCCATCTGTCTTTTAGTGAGATCAAAAACCTATGTATACAAAAGGTGTCTGCTTTGGAAGTTACCCAATAACAAGACAATATATTATAATATAAAAAGGTTTATTATGAAATAAAGACAAACATACAAGAATACAAAGTCACACAACGCACATACAGTCCTAATAAAAATAAGATAGAAACAGACAGGGGTAAACACAAGGATTAACAAACAGGATAATAATTTCATATCGTAGTCTTCAAGGAAGGCTCCAATGGCGACAAAAACGGAGATGGGGGATGGACCCTTAACTGATCAGGTATCGGGGGCCGGGCGTATCTAACAGTGGGGTATGTGGTACTGTCAGATGCACATGTGTGGGGAGTTTGGTCAGAGGTTATAAGGACTACCTTGAACCCTTAGGGGGTAGGAGGTGCGGGGACGGATGACAGGTGGTCAGCTAGTACATGGCCTCAGAAAAAGGGGAGGCTCCGAAGTAACCATAGGGGCTTGGCTTGTGCGGTGGGCAGTGGCCAGTCTATTCAGGGCACCTGATTGGATACCCATATCTGGTCAATGAGTGGACTTGGCTCGGGATATCTGATTGGGTTTCCAGGTAACAATGGGCCAGGGGGAGGCTCCAGGGTGACAATTAGGGCAAGGCATGGGTGGAGGTATTGGGATGGAAGTGATTAACAAGCTATCCAAACTTATCTAAAGGTGACAATAGAGGGCCAAATTGTTACCTAAGGTGACACCCGATTTATACAAAGAACTCTGGCTCTAGGTGAAGCTGTTCTTCCTCTTCTTTACATCTTTACTGGCACCAGCCTTTGTCTTGGGTTCCATTGGATAAAAGCTTAGGCAATCTGCCATGATCCACGCTTAAGATAAGCTTGATTGCCTTATGCAAAAGTTGAAGCAGCTATTGGATACGTGAGTCTCTTGCTTTGCTGTAATGGAGTCAGGAAAACAAGCTGGATTCTGGTGGTGTTAGCCTTTGGTTCATGGAAACAGGCTGGAAACTGCCTGTACAGTTCACGGTGGCGTGGCTTCTTCCACTGCAACAGCCAAGAATGTGCACGCAAGGAGCGGCTGGAAGCTCGTCTGTAGTTCTGGCTAACACCCATCTAGAGATGTAGAATGCTGCTGCAAAGCTGAGGCTTATAGTATCCACACAAGCCTTAGAAACAGTGGGCAAAGTCCACTTCTTAGAGCAGATGTGTGCGAGTCAAAACTCCAGGCACCCTGATCACGATGTCCATGTGTATGAAAAGTAGGGGACTTTTTCTTACATTGGGGGGGAGGGGAAGGTAAAAGGAGATTGTCACTGCTCTGAGACTTTCAGAGTCTAGGGAAGGATATAAATCCAATATCATCATCATCTTCTTGTTTTCTTCTTCCCTCTATAGGCTTCCCAATCTCCAGGTCCCAGTGGAGGATCCCCCGGTTTTACAGGCTCCTCCCCCCGCCCCCAGCCAGTCCCTCCCCCACAGCCACCATGTATCTCTAGATCTCCAGCAGGACCTGCAAACAGGTCCGGTTTTAAAATGTGTGTATATCTTTAAATTGGAGCAGGAAGCAGGAAGTACTTTATGGGGAAGGGTTAGCAACAGCAGACCTCGTCAGAGTGCAGTCCCTCCGTTTGTTTTGCTTTTGTTTCAGAGCAAGTGAGTGTGTGTGCAAAAGAGAGCAGCGTAGCCCCTATACTTTCCAGACCTTGTTGTGGAGCAAGCAGAGACAGTTAAGCATATGTGAGAGTGAGAGAGAGAAAACGGGGGGAGGGTAGGAGACTTATTCTCATAGGAAATAATGGAGAATTGATCTGTGGGTATCTGGGGCTCTTGGGGGGCTGTTTTTTGAGGTAGAGGCACCAAATTTGCAGCATATTATCCAGTACCTCTCCCCAAAATACCCTCCAGGTTTCAAAAGGATTGGACCAGGGGGTCCAATTCTATGAGCCCCAAAAGAAGGTGCCCCATCCATTATTTCCTATGGAGAGAAGGGATTTAAAAGATGTGCAGTCCCTTTAAATGTGATGGCCAGAACTCCCTTGAAGTTCAATTATGCTTGTCACACCCTTGCTCCTGGCTCCGCCCCAATGTCTCCTGGATCCACCCCCAAAGTCCCCAGATATTTCTTGAATTGGACTTGGCAACCCTATCCCTCTAATAGTGAAATTAAGTTTTTTTCAAAACAAAAGTGAACAAAATCTGCACTGCATGAAGACTATGTCCAGTTCTTGTGCATTATGCCGAGCCTGTATTTGATTAACAAGTTCCAATTGAAAAAGTCATCCTGCAAAGTCTAAGATGTATTTCGGACACCCTAGGACAAATTGTCTGGACAATATTTATAAAGTATTTCTGATTTGGTATCTCTAGAACAGATCAAGCTCCTCATCAACATTATACACCAGTAAAATTAGCATAAGGAGTGGCTAAGGGGAGGGACAGTGGCTCAGTGGTAGAGCATCTGCTTGGTAAGTTGAAGGTCCCAGGTTCAATCCCTGGCATCTCCAGCTAAAAAGGGTCCAGGCAAGTAGGCGTGAAAAACCTCAGCTTGAGACCCTGGAGAGCCGCTGCCAGTCTGAGAAGACAATACTGACTCTGATGGATCGAGGGTCTGATTCAGTATAAGGCAGCTTCATATGTTCACAAATTCAGTATACTGAGACACATTGGCCTGGAGGAGGAATGAGAACTGATTAGCGAACTCGGGTACCTGCTACCTAAATATTTTTTGTGGACCTCCTTCAGGACAATCAGTTTCATAACAAGATGAAATTCAACCCATAGAGCTTTTGTCAGCATATTGTCACCATATTCAGTAACTACCTGGAAGAAGACATTTCTCTCTTTAAATCACTTCTTCAAGCCAAGTCAGCCAGCAGTTTGGAGAACGCATTTAAAGTTAGAGGTGCTTTCTTTCTACCTCTCCCTCCCCCCATTTATTTGCTTTCTTTCTTCTCTCCCTTCCAGTTTTCAAAGATTTGGCATTCATGCCTTGCGGCACTCAAACATCTGATGTTTATTCTACGTGGTTCTTAAGGAAGTTATACACCACTAGGTGGCAATCTAGACCTGGGTTTTTTTTTTTAAGGCAAGGGATGTTTCAGAGGTGGTTTCCATTTCCTGCCAGTGTCAGGTATTCTTTGGAGGTCTCCCATACAAATATTGGCCAGGGCCAACTCTGCATAGCTTCTGAGATCTGACTGGATCAGGCTAGCCTGGGCTATCCAAGTCAGGGCATGAGTTAGGCTGAGAGACTGTGATGGGCCCAAGGTCACCTGGCAGGCTTCCATGGCTGAGCTAGAGAACTGAACCCAGCTGTCTCATGCCCAAGTCCAACACACTACTACTACAGCACACCAGCCCTCTACCATGGAATCTCGCTGGGTGACCTTGGGCTAGTCATACAATCGCAGCCTAGTCTTCCTCACATAAGAACATAAGAGAAGCCATGTTGGATCAGGCCAACGGCCCATCCAGTCCAACACTCTGTGTCACACAGTGGCAAAAAATTTTATATACACACATACACTGTGGCTAATAGCCACTGATGGACCTGTGCTCCATATTTTTATCTAAAGCCCTCTTGAAGGTGGCTATACTTGTGACCTCCACCACAGGTTGTTGTGAGGAGAAAATGAAGAAGAAAACAACAGAAGGTGCTTTGGGTCCTCATTGGGAAAAAAGATGGAGAATAAAAAAAAATTAAATAAAATAAATTAACTTGCTGGAGCAGAAAGGATGGGGCTGGGCAGCTGAAGAAGCTTGGGGCTGAGGAGAAGTAATACATACACCCCTTTCCCCACTGCAGCCTCTCCCCTACCTTCAGGCAGCTGCTTCTCCATGCAGCCTCCCTCACTCCCTCTCCAGAGCCCAACCAAGCCTGGCGGCCACTATGACCACCTGGCTATTTTATAGTGATTTTAAAATGCTGCAACGCCTATGCCAGATAGGGGCCTCATGGCATTTTAAAAACCCTGTAAAATGGACAGGGGGAACTCATGAGTTTAACATCAGGTTTACCATCAGGTAATAAACTGAGTAGTTTACTATCAGGTAAGAAACTACTCCCCTTCCCCTTTTAGCCCTGAAACATGAGAACAGTTGCAGCCTGGATTGTGCCAGAAAGAAGAGTAACCGGCAACTCCTCCATCACCTGCACCAGACTGCAAGGGAGGAAGGAGGCAGATCCCTTCCTTCTGCTGTCCTCCAACCCATGGGAAATTTTTGCGCCCCAGTAGATGACCAGCTTTGCCATCCGCTATGTGTAGAAATTAACATTTTTTGTTCTGATATAATTGTGAGCTACCCAGTAACCCAACGGGGTTGTAGAAATGCTGGAGCTCTCGTACTCTTAATCTGGCTCTGCTCAGCAGGCAAAGCAGAATGCTGGTGCTACGGTATTTAGCAGCATCCGTCTTCATCTCCACTAATTGCTCTGGGGATTTCCACTTTATTATCCAATTGACTGTTCACTTAGCATAGCACCTCAAATTAATTTTTGCTCGATTGCTATAACGACTTCACTATTTTTTTCTTCTGCTGCTGTTTTGCCTTACAAAGAGGCCCTACATATTTCAGTTAGTACTGATACCTGTTCACTTCGGGGAGCATTTTGTTTGCTTCTTTGTCTCTAGCTACTGGTGCATTTTAGAATCTGTTTTATGCCCACCCACCACCTAAACTACAAGGAAACCTCACATACAGATGCCAGTCTCCAAGTGGGACCTAGGGATCCCACGGAATTACAGCTCATCTCTAGAATACAGAGATCAGTTCCTTGGAGGAAATGGATGCTTTGGAGGGTGGTCTCTGTGGCACTGTGCCCCACTTAGGTCCCTGTACTCCCCAAGCTCCATCCTCAAATCTCCAGGAGTTTCCCAACCTGGAGCAGGCTGTCCTACCCCTGACTTGTGGCCAGAGGGCATTTGGAAATCCTACTGACATAGAATCACAGAGTTGAAAGAGACCTCCAAGGCCATCCAGTTCAACCCCCTGCACAACACAGGAAATCCACAGATACCTCTCACTAAGTTCACAGAATCAGCATTGCTGTCAGATGTCCATCTAGCCTCTGTTTAAAAACCTCCAAAGGAGAGACCACTACCTCCTGAGTAAGCCTGTTCCACTGAGAAACCACTCTAATTCTCAGGAAGTTCTTCCTAATATTTAGCTGTAAACTCTTTTGATTCCATTTCAACCCACTGGTTCTGGTTTGACTTTCTAGGGCAACAGAAAACAATTCCACACCATCCTCCATATCAGGGTTGCCAAGCCCATTTGCTATGAGGACAGATCTGACATAAATTAGACCTTGTTGGGCCGGGCTATGTGTGTCATAAAATATAATGCCAGGTAGCAAAGATATAAACTTTATAAAGAACACAAACACAATTAAAGATTTTTGAAAAAAATATTTAAAAAATTAGCATTCTTGCGATATTTTGTTTAACAGTTTCTGATGACTGACACCCCTTGCTTTGAATTATCTGCATCAAAATCTGGAGACAATGTCAATGTTGTAGCAATCTTGAGTATGCTGTTCAGGTGTTGTTCAGGTATGTGCCTGTCAGTTGCAAACCTACTTTTGATTTACTGACATTCATTACAGAAATCTCATGGTAAATTCTTTGAGCCTAAGACCCAGAGGAAAACATGAAATAGCTGGGCACTGAGAGCTTTTGTACATGTTGCTTCATGTACTGGTCAGCCAACCGAGAAAACAGAGGCTTTGCTCTATAGCTCCTGTGCGACTGAGCAAGTTTGACAAAGCGAACTGTGATGCAGAAGGAAGGGAGAGAGAAGGAAGCAGATGACAGTGAATTACTCGCAGGCCTAATAGGAGCCCTTCCAGGGCCTGATCTGGCCCTTGGGCCACACATTTGACACCCTTGCTCTATATGATAGCCCTTTCACTGCCTCGAACTCACTATTTAACAGATCGCTTGATCTGAGGAAAGCAAAAGCCCGGGGGGTGGAGTGACTGCTAGTGAGGAATCAGTCTGAGTTGATGCCACTGGGAGACAATATATCATGGATTGTATTTGCTTATGGGTGTTTCTAATGGTGCCCAGATGTCATATTAACATTAATTCTTAAAATATTAGTTCCTAAATATTTTACATTTATGATTATGCTAAATTTTAACATGCTAATTACTGATATACCTTTGTATTCGGACCAGAGTCGAAGGGGGCATGGTGCCAGCAAAGGAAGCCCACACCAGCATCTCAGCATTGTTGCCCATGATGTCACTTCCAGCACATATTAGAAGTGATGTACTCATGTTGCCAGCAATGTAGGGACACTCTGGTATTTGAGCAAAAACTATATTGTAGAACTTGCAGGAGTGGCGCTCATAGGGCTCTCTGCCACTCTCGGGCAGGCGCAGTCTTGGTCGCACATGGCAGCGGGCGCTTTGGGGCCACACGGTGGAGCTCCCCGAGTCATCTGAATTGGATGATGAGGATGCGGCTTGATGTGCAGTGGCTGTCGGTCACGCCTTCCGCAACTTCTCGTACGCTGTCGCCTCCTTGATCGCCTTTTTGAGATCAGTGTCATCTTTCCCCATCAGCTTCCAGCAAAGCTTTTCTTCCCGCAAGCTGAAGATGAACCAGTCCCTCAGAGCCTCCAACGGCCGGGGAAAGTCACAGCAGAGCGCCAGCCAGCACAAGGCGGTGACGTAGTCTCCCATGGGCTTGTTGGGCCACTGGAAACACTTGGAGAAATTGAAGCTGTGGTGCAAAATGGGTTGCGAGCACCGAGAGGATATCTTCGAAGGCTGCTTCCTTGAACAAAGTGGGTGCCATGAGGCCCTGAGCCAGCTCCAGGGTGGTCATGCCACAAGAGCTGAGTAGGAGTGCCTTCTTCTTGGGCCCACTGACCTCGTGGTACTCAGTGTAGTACTCCAGATATTCCAACCATGTCTCCCATCGCTCAGGGCTGGTGGTGTCAAACTCTGGAACTGTTCCTGGTGTGGCGGCCATGTTGTCAGCGATGGCGATGCAATGCACGGAGCTAGCAATGCGTGGTGTGGTGCCAGTTGCTGGGCTCGCTCACCAGGATCCCATCCTTGTCACCACTATAATATAGTGGGTTTGATGCAATGAAGAGGCGAGGTGGCAGTGATCATAGCTCTTTTTTATTCATCACAGCATAGTATAGGGCTGCACTCTAAGACTAAAGACTGGGCCAACTTATATACGCTCAAGGTTCCCACACTAGCATGCTATTGGACCATTCAAACCAGCAGGGGAGCCATGATTGGAGCAGGACAGCAGGGATTTGGATCCTACTGTCCATTGTTCCCAAGTCCCCAAGCTCAGTCCTGCAGGCTCCAGTAAGCCAGGGAAGAACACTATTACATATACACAGCATTTCTGATCACATATACAACTGGAAGGAATATATTTTTATATAGAAAATATATATAAAACTTGGACAGATATGGATTAATTGATAGTCTCTGATGATGAATTTTTGTCATTTTCTCAGCTGAGGTCTAGAAATAATGTATCAAGTTGTGTCGAATGGCAGTATTTACAATTGCAATATGTTAGTATCTAAACTTGGCCCTGTAGCGTTAAGTGGCTCAGAGACCCTTTTACTCTTGGAAACTCTAATTCAACTGATGCTGAAAACAAAACCGACACTAGTAGTTTATAAATATTTGATATTAATATGATATGCAAAGTCTTGGGAATGAATGCAATAAGGAGCTAGATTGTCCTATTTTGCCAAAGCAAAGTTTATACCTGCTCTCTGTAGATCTTGTGATTTATTCAGCAAAAATGATGTTTAGGATATGTTGGACATCACAGTAACTGTAAAGCATTGAGTAAAGTGTCTAACTGTTCAGTTTGGTTTGACTTATTCAACTTGATGAATTGCCCCATCCTCCCAGCTAGTGCTGGACTCTGCATGATTGTAACTCAAAAGATGTGCACTTTAAACATATGCTTTGGGTATGTCCAGTCATTCGGTTTTTCTGGGAGTACGTTGTTACTCAAACCAATTTTGTTAGAATGCTCATTGATTTTTTTATTCGATTTAGCCCCAGAATGATTTTTGTACTTTTAAACTATCTGTCTCTTGAAGGTTAAACAATAGTCATCAAAATGGACCCTCTGTACCTTTACTAAAGCTAAAAGGCTTATATTACAACACTGGAGAGATAAATGCCCACCCACCCCCTTTAAATCAATGGATTGAGGACCTTACAACTTTATCAGCATTTAATCCCAGGGCATATAGAGTACAACTGTTTATGGACTTATTTTTAATTATCTGGAAATCTTATCAAATCTTATGTGTAGATCACTGTTGCGGTATTTGTGTTTCTACTTTATACGTACTTTCTCCTCACTTTTATTAATTGTTGAAGGGGGAGGGCTGTTCCTTTTTCCTGTTGTTTTTGAAACAAACAAGAACATTTTCCCGGGACTAAAACTCAGTCAATAAAATTGGATTTACTTCTGAGTCGACCTGTTTAGGATTACTCCAATTTTCTCTCTCTCGTTACTCCCGCTAACCGTCCTGGGAGTGGGTGTAAGGTCCACACATAGGAAAAAGTGGGACTCTACCATGGAGAAGGGGTTCTAGAACTACTAGCCATGATAACAAACTTGAACCTCCGAGTTCAGAGGCAGGTTATCATTCGATGCGGGGTGAGGAGCGAGCAGGAACGCACAGCTGTCGCCTTCATATGTCACTAATAAACTGGGGAAAAAATGGGATATTTCCAGAATGGCTCTCAGATCTGCTCACGCGGAACTCTTCTTCACTCGCCCCGGTTGTTCCCGGGCTCTTTTAATTGCTGGAACTATTTCCGTCCCGTTTCCCCGCTCTCTCCTCACTGGAAGTGTTGCAGTCAGAGTCGGATTAGGGTGAGCACAACCCTGTCTTGATTTCCGCCTCCGTTCGCTTCTTTCCTTTTTGGAAGCCTTTCTTTTCAGCCACCTTAATTCTGGGCAGAAGTAGTGCGCCGGTTCGCCAGCCGGCTGTTGTCCTCCTATTATGTGGAAGCAGCTTAGACGCCCAAGACTCGCTGCTTCTAGCAAATCAGCAGGTCAGGATCCGTCCTGCCTTGTTAAACGAGGCGTTGCAAGTCATGGCTTTTACATTTCTAAAAAACAGCAGCCGGCGAGGTGGCGAATTGGATCAGGACCAGCCTGGGGTCGTGGAGATGGGAGCCGGATCAGCCTCTTCCTTTCCCGTCATTTTCCTGTTGTAAATCTCCCTGGAGGAGGATGGGTCTGGCTCTGATATTTGTGTGGATGCTGAGAGAACACAAAACTTTTCTCCTGCCCTTGTGTCCACATTGCACAACAGCTAACGCTTGGCAATGCGATTTCTCTGCCATCTTAAAAAAGGATAAACATGATCGTGGAAACCGGATCTGCAATATGAAATTTAAAAGGCGGGGAAGAACTTTTCATTTATAGGTGGTGTCCTGTTGTTTGGTAGTCCTGTCATCTGAATAAAGTGGGCTGATCTGTTGGGGAATTGACGTGTGACTGGCGATGATGCCTGGAATGCTCAGATACAGCAGCCAACCCTCTAGTACTTTTAATAATTGCTATGTAGACTAGATTATTTCTAAGAGTGCAACATGTAAGGCAGGGTCGGAATCTGCATGTACTGAAATTAAATCTCTTCCATAACTGTTACAGGAATAAATGTCCTGTTTTAATTTGTCTGTAGGACAAAAGTGTCCCTTCTGCCTTGCTTCTCTTTCTGTGGTTGGAAGTATTCACTTATTTTTGGAAATTTGTCTGATAGCTGGTAATTCATCATCAGCATGGGTGCATCTTGTTCATTCTTGTATTTAGGATAATCTGTAGGATACAATTTGTAGGATACAATGGATTATCTTGTTACAAATATTTGCATATATTGCAGCTTTCAGTGGGGTCAAACCCAAAACCCAGTACAATGTGTAATAACCCCTAGCACAACTATAATTCAATAAACAGTATTTTCAAATACACCATGCCTGCTGGTGAATGAAGCAAGTTGTGACTGTAAATGCAAGAGGCTTGGACATTCCATTTCTATAGTAATTTTTCCTCTTGGAAAATAAAACAGGTGTAGATCAGGACATCGAAACCGGAAATTTATATCGATCACTGGTCAGATGAAGACATTTTGTTGCTATTTCCAATGTAGCACTGGATGAGAACCTACCTGAGTAGCTACACAAGGGTTTTTGGACTTGAATGACTGAGCATAGTGGTCTTGGATTTTTTGGTGTATGCATGTATTGTGATATTGTAGTTATGAAGTTTTGTGCTGTATTGTACTATGTGTATGAATCTGTTTATGAATCTTTTGTGCTTGTATGAGCCTTAGATAAATCATTTTTAATGATATGGAATATCTGAAAATACTGTTTATTGAAATATAGTTGTGCCAGGGGTTATTACGTATTGTACTGGGCTTGATACCTCTGGAGCCCTATATTGTTGGTTCTTCCTTCAGTGGAGTCACGGCATTATATTGCAATTTGCTGTTGTGTACTCTCATGAGTTCTTAATTTATTTACAAAATATGGTATTTTTCATCGTATTAAAGCAAATGACAGGTTTTCATCCATTTGTTTTTGGTTTTCCGAAAGTACCTCACTGTTATTTTATTAGAGAATACTATTAGCATTTTAGAGGTAGAATGTTTGATCAATATTCTTGTACCAGTTTCTGCAAAGTACTAACTTTAGATGCTGTCTTTCTTCTCTTTGTTTTTTCTAGACTCCAGTAGCACCAACATTGTTATTCCTGGCTTGAAGAAGAAGTATGCACTTCCCCCAGATTATAGTGGTATGTTGATAGATGAGGGAGGTTACTTACAAAAGATGAAATGAGTTTTGTGTTCCTGTTTTTAATTGGATCAAGATGAGGTAGATAAGGATAGATGGTATTCACCCTAAATAGTTGTACAGACAGTGCAAAAGTAAATCATTCTCTTAAAATATCATGAACAGGACAGATAATGTAGCATGGTTTCAAAAATACATATTTACTCTTGAGAGGTATTTGTCAAAGTCAATCAAACAATCAATTCTTTATTACGGTCCAAGGACAAACCAGTTTGAAGCAAGTAGAAAGCAGGTTATTTCATAAAAATAAGTTCTAAATCAATTACATTCCCTTGATCACACAATTCCTTTTCATAAGAGCTAATACACAGAATTTTGCTACCACATGTGTTACCCATTTCTGGCTATCCCTTAACAAGAATGTCTGCAATATTTGTCCAAGTCAGTTATGCTGAGATTATTCATCTTCTTCCTCCCTTCCCAGTAAAGCCCCCGTGCACAGAGATGTAGCCTTCTACTAAATAAGGCACATATGCACATGAAATTCCCACTGCGGGATTTCTTGATCTAGCACACAGATTGTGTGTGATGTTTCTGACACTAAGAGTTTTGCTTTAGAATTTCACACGTAATACTTAAATAGAGGGGATCATTCTGCCAGTGTTGGCCACACTGTGACCTGTAAGGGGAAATAGGACACTGGGTTAAAGATTCTTATTCTTCCAAATGTGATTGGGGCTATCAAATCTGAAAGCACTCTCTATTTTATAGGTATATGCAAACACCGCACTATGGAGGGTGACTGGTATTAGAAATACACAGCTCTTGTGTTGAGCATTACTGAATTGGTACACTTCTCCAGAGGGACATGAAATGTGTTAAATGTGCTGCCCAGTGTAGTAAACAAAACATTTGTTGGTGATGCTATGCTATTATAGTGATGCATGTAAATACAGTTATGCAAAAAGAGATGCAAAGTTGGCTAGTTGCCTTTTTTTTAGCAAATACATTAAAATATGTGGCTCTTTAAACCTCACTTTATGAAAGTTTTTGCCAAAGCAAAATAACCATTCCTGTGCCCTGCAATTACCGTTCTCATCAGTATACTGGTGATCTTACCAGATGTAGATTTGAGTTTTCTCCATCCCTGATTTTTTGATACTGTGACAAAACAAAATTTGACATCTGGAGACAAAATGTCGGAAAGCTTGGAGCAGCATCCCACATTGTTATTTTTGCTACCGCTACTGTGTTTGTATTTAGCACAAACAGTATTTAGCTGCTATCTGAGCTACATTTTCCATGTTTACCAGAAAGAGATAAAACTATCTCAGAATGCTGTTTTAATGCAAGTGAATAATAGCTCTAAATTAATCTCAGGGACCAAAGAGAAGAGAAATCATTACTGTTGCTGCAGTCCTAAACAAGTCTTTGTAAAAATATTTTCCACTTGAAATCAGTGGGACTTACTTCCAAATAAGGGCCAGGATACACATTAATAGGCCATCCCAATCTCCAGGGTACTAGTTTTGTCTATGTTAGTCTCCAGAAGAGAGGAGTGAGTACAAAACTGGTCTGGCCATAATGTGGCTAGATCACTGTGATGCTCTTTAAATCAATGCTTTTCAGTGCTGCCTTTGCACTGATTAGGTTGTTGACTGGAGGTTGTTATCATGAACATCTTACACCAGTGGCACAAAAGTTACACTGACGTCTAGTTCATTTTTAGTACAGTTATATACAATTAGTTCTCGTCAGTAAAGTTTACATTGCTTGGGCCTAGATACCAGAAAAAACTTTCTTCTTAATGAAGTTGTGCACGCACATAGCTCATTATTGCAGGTCAATCTCTGGACACACACACACACACACACACTTCCCGCTGCTGGTGACTGGTGATAGGGCCTTCCTAACAGTTTGGTGTAGTGCTTAAGTGTGCAGACTCTTATCTGGGAGAACCAGGTTTGATTCCCCACTCCTCCACTTGCACCTGCTGGCATGGGCTTGGGTCAGCCATAGCTCTGGCAGAGGTTGTCCTTGAAAGGGCAGCTGCTGTGAGAGCCCTCTCCAGCCCCACCCACCTCACAGGGTGTCTGTTGTGGGGGAGGAAGGGAAAGGAGATTGAGAGCCGCTCTGAGACTCTTCGGAGTGGAGGGCGGGATATAAATCCAATATCTTCTTCTTCTTCTTCTTCATATGTTTGAACCTTCCAAATGCTTGCCTGGTGCCTGAACTATTATGGAGGTGCCAGGCAAATAATATTTAAAATCCTGATTGAAAATCTGAGTTCATTCTAGCTTGCTATGATTTTCTGCCTTCTTATTGTTTTCTCTCCCTCTGCTGTTGGGAGTGATGTTTGATTTGTTCTTATTTTATTTGTAAGTCACTTTGAAAATGGCTGTTGGGGGTGGAAAGTTAAGTATTTTTTTTTACTTTTGGATTATCTGACCAGTTTTGTTTAATGGAGGAGCAGAAGCCATTATTGGTTGATTTGGCTGATTTGATCTGAGGGAGGATATTTCAGATATCATTGCCTCAGGTGCTTCCATATAAAACTGACAAGAGGTGACAAGCAGGAGGCACAGTTTTGATGTGGAAGCTAAAGCCCCAAAACCTGAACAAAGCTGGCAGGAGACTACTGAAGTGAATGTGCAATTGCTTGCTTCCTTCCAGGCATTGTAATTCCTGAAAAACCCAAACTAAAGTTCATAGAGAGAGCCCCAAGCATACCCAAAGCCAGGCGTGAGTTCAAGAATTTACGTGATATCCGTGGCCCATCTACAGAAGCCACAGAATTCACTGAAGGACAGTATGGCATTCTGGTGAGTGACAGTGAGTTTTCCTTCAATGACTTCTTCTTTACATAGAAGAAATGATATCTTTGCCTGTCCCTGAACTGTAAGCCTCATGTTTTTTTTTCTTCCTTGCTTTTGCAGGCTATGGGTGGCGGCTACCTTCGCTGGGGTCACTTTGAAATGGTACGCTTGACTATCAACCGGCACATCAATCCCAGGACAATGTTTGCTATTTGGAGGGTGCCTGCCCCTTACAAGCCCATCACTCGCAAAGGACTGGGACAGCGGATGGGCGGTGGCAAAGGTGCAATTGACCATTATGTGACAGCAGTGAAGGCAGGTCGTCTCATAGTAGAAGTGGGTGGATATGTGGAATTTGGTGAGGTAGAGTACTTCTTAACCCAAGTGGCCCAAAAGCTACCTTTCCCAGCCATAGCAGTCAGCCGAGAGTCCTTGCAGGAGATGCGGGACAGAGAAGAAGAGAGGAGGCAAAACAACCAGAATCCATGGACTTTTGAACGCATTATCACATCCAATATGCTAGGGATGAGGAAATACCTGAGCCCCTATGACTTACGATTTAAGGGCCGCTATTGGGGAAAGTTCTTTTTACCAGACAGAGTATAAAAAAGGTAGAAATGAATGAGAGGCTCTTTTACTGTGATGCCAACAGATGGACTGCTCTGAAGCTTTAATAAAATAAAACAGAAGGTTTTTAATGGATTAAGCAAAGGGCTGCCTTGAAAAACAAATAGCTGTGCAAAATATGAAAATACGCTGCATTATACTAATAGGTTTTGGGTGAATAAATATTTCTTGTCATAGATGCCTGTTTTAGTGTTTCATGCAAGACCACAGGAACTTCTGCCAGAAGTGGTTGTTTACAGTGCATGAAGAATTCTGCACAGCTTTGTCTTCCTGGACGACTGAGTCTTCCTGCAGTAACTTCTCCTTTACATAGAAGAAATATTTTTGCCTGGAATATTCAGACATGGGTTTAGGAAGAAGAAGAAGATATTGGATTTATATCCCGCCCTCCACTCCGAAGAGTCTCAGAGCGGCTCACAATCTCCTTTACCTTCCTCCCCCACAACAGGCCCCTGTGAGGTGGGTGGGGCTGGAGAGGGCTCTCACAGCAGCTGCCCTTTCAAGGACAACCTCTGCCAGAGCTATGGCTGACCCAAGGCCATTCCAGCAGGTGCAAGTGGAGGAGTGGGGAATCAAACCCGGTTCTCCCAGATAAGAGTCCGCACACTTAACCACTACACCAAACTGGCTCTTTACTGTTGTAAAAACAGACTTTTTTACAAGTTCTTAGTGGCTGTTGCTTTTTTTAAAGCAATGTTGGAAGGGTGATATGGCCTTCATTAGAATACTATAACACATTTGTGCTGGCAGAGAATTTAAGCCTCCTGGCAGCCCAGCTGATAGCCCAATGACTAAACAGCAGCAGGTTAGAAATTACAAGACACTAAAGAGGGTGGTTTGGTTGGACAGTTTTATCTTTCTGGAAGGTTCTAGTAAACTCAAAAATGGCTCATTCCCTCCCCCCCCAAACCCCCTCCCCCCCCCCAACCTGAAGCTGGAAGAGGGGTTGAGGAGAAAAATCTAAGGTGGCATGTTAACAGTTTCTTTAACCTAGTCTGTCATACTTATTACACCAGGTCAGTGGAAAAAAAATTATTCAAGAGGCTCTTTTATCAACAGACCATGTGTTTTGTACAGCAGCAAGTGATGATATATAAGCCACAGTTGAGAAAATCTGAATAAGTGCTTCTCCTTTGAATCGTCACAAGGAAGAATGAAACATTGTGCATTTATGAAGTTCTCATTTTCTTTACTTAGTAGCCAGTTCACAAAATGAAGGGGAGAAACCAGAGGGTCTTCCCCACCTTTCAAGAAATCACATGATACATCATTGGCCAGACTAAAGGAACTTCTGTTCCAGCCACACCCTTATCAGGAAGAGACTAAAAGAAGAAAACCTCAACGTCATTCATAAATATATTTTAAAGATATATACAGTGACAAGGTTTGTTCCAGTACATGAGAAATATATTCAGGAAGTGCAGTACATATCTTTGTACAAGTTATACATGTTAGTGCAACTGATGTCCAGTTACCTATTAGTGTTTTTAACTGGGGGTGTCTGTATTATGACTCCACTACAGTTGGCTGTAGTTTGAGCCTCATGATTGTTGACTCTTATACAGCAGAAGGAACAGCCTATATGTATATAGTAGGGATGGGTACAGAATGCAAAAATGGTGGTTCATTTTGTTTTGTGGGTCAATGGGCTGCTCAATTCAGTGGTTCGTTTCATTTAATGTTTTTTTCAGTTTCCCAAACAATTCATGGTTTGTAGGTCCATTCATTTTGGAAAGGTGTAGAACAGCCCCCAAGTGGGCTAGAGATGCCAAACTTGCAGCAAACTCTTCAGCTGACTCTCCTCTACCTGCTTTCCAAGTTTGGTGCAAAAGCAGGTGCCCCAATAAACTGCTCTCCCAGGAACTGGGGAAAGAAAGGGAAGCCTTCTGGTTGGTTTCACTCCCAGGAAGCTTGGAAACTGACTAGATACCGCAGCTCTGCTCTCCCAGCCCCTGTGCTCCTTGTCAGGGTCACTGGAAACTGATGAGAAGTGCAGGGGCTGGAAGAGCAGAGGTTTCACTGGGAAGTGATAAGAAGTGCAGGCTACCAGGGAGAGTGGAACTGCCGCTTCCAGTCAGTTTAACTGGAAACTGACAAGAAATGCAGGGTTGGCACCAGGCTGTCTGGAAAAAATGAAGCCAGTTAATGTTCTTGTTTGGATGTGGTGGGATCAGCTGAACCAGTTCAGAATGAACCACGAATTTGCCATTTTTAGCATGAATTGTGATTCATGCTTCAGTTCGTGCCCATCCCTAGTATATAGCTATGGGAGTAGAGCCACAAGCATGGCAGGATCCTGCACAGCAACACTGCTTAGCAGGTATGGACTTGGAATACCTTTGTTGAGAAGCTCAAGTCTACACTTTCAGGACACCAAGTACGACTACATTAAGATGCAGTTTTCTTTCAACATAGTCTGAGCATAGAAAATGCACAACTGGGAAAATGTCTTCAATTCATAGGCAACCAGGTACCTGAGGTTTTCCATCCTTATCTTAAGAGTAGCTTATACAGGCCATAAAGCAAAAGGTAAGTGGTTAACTTTGTCCACTAAGTACATGAAGATGCTCTTTGAAGAATTTGGTTTCATTACAGAAGTGATCCATTGGGCAGAAGGAGCCAACATAAACAGACTGGACGTTCAATAAGAATTTTGAGACACTGAAGAAAATGAACCAATGAAAATGGAGCTTGACTGGAGCAAGAAATGAAGAATGTGTCCCCTTTGCTGTAACTGCTTCCACACATACTCATCTCAGGGACTTCCATGCTTGTATTCTAATTTGAGACCCTTGTTCAGGCTCCTTTTGCCCCTTTTTCATGTTCGGTTAAAACATTTTGAAGGGTAAATGATTGGCAACCTCTCCATGAAGAGGAAGTGGTGGAGATTATGAGACCCAAAGAAAGTGAAAGAAGAGAAGCCATCTCGCAAAGCTACCCTGGAGAAAAGAAGAGGCATAAAATTTAGCAGGCAAAAAGATGCAGAGCTGGTAATATTCTAGCGCAATGACGACTAGTAGTCTAGTGCAACTAGGACTGTGGAACCTTGAACAACACAGGTCATTCTTTCATTATCCCAAGAGATACTTTCAGTCCTCGTAGCTCATTTTAATACTCAGTTTCTACATGCAGATGTTTGTGCATTTTTTTCAGCAAGCTCTTTTTTAGCATGGAGGTGATGCTGCTTTTCCTTCCCTTCCAAATCGGGCATATTTTTTTTTGTATTATCTGATAAGGCATTCTAGAACACCATGGCTGGAGTTTACTAGCCTAGTTGGCAAAATAAGATCATAAGGAGTGACACAAAACAGCATACAGCATCAGACCCAGTGTACTTGAGTGCCAAGAGGTGACACAGAAATTAATACATACAAATAGTGCTTATACACCTCTGTGTAACTCACCTGAGGCAAGTAGCAAGGGAATAGGACCCAGGTGCTCAGGCAATGAAACCTGCGATAGTGGAGGCCAGGATGATGACAAGAATGATACAGCATATCATGATCATAATCTTCTTCTGCTCAGCAAGAGGGGGAAAAAATGAATAATAGTATACTCAGACATATGTAATCAGAATGGACTGGGGAAGAGGAAAACCTTATCTTTTGTAAGCTGTAGAAGTAAAAAGTTTACAGGAAGCTTCAGGAAAAGTGGGGGAGTTAGAGGGTCATGAAGACTGTTCTTTCACAGGTTTAGATGGAGCTCAAGCGTTCCATTACATTTTTGTGTTAATGCAGTTGTCTCTTCAGTTCTCCACTTTTGAACAATGCAGAAGCATCCCTTCCATTTTAGGTCCACTGGAGTAAAAGTAAGTACAGGTCTTAAAACTAGATGTAAGAAGTGCGCAGGTTCTACAGCTAGGTGAAGAACACCACCATTACGTTAATATTCCCTAAAGGACTTGGTATAGCTACTACAGGCAAGGAAAATAAAATTCAGCCAGGCTGTGTATTCCAGTTGTGGTCCTAAGGTATCTCCCCAAACCTGTGTGTGTTTAACAGCAATCCCCCAGCCACTCAGGCACTGCAAAACCATAAATTGGCTAAGGGAAATACACACCACCCCTCACAATTAGTGCAAAGGCTTGTGGATTGGATCCAAACTAAACTGGCAATTCCCTGTTCCCACTGCAGACACCCCCCATATCATTCCTCAGGATCCCCCCCCCCACCCTGCATCCCATTTTGTAAAGATCAGTGGGAGCAGAGAGGCAGGGAAGTCCAGCTCTACTGATGGAAAATACAGTCTGGATTCAACCCCTAATGTCCTGAAATTTATTCAATTACAGCTAATAATGTTGGAATAAATTCATTTATTTTTAAATTTAAAAATACAGTTTTCATTTTTTAAAAAAAAAAGTTTAGAGACGATCAAATTCATAGGATCCTGCTGTCCACGGGCAGCTCAATATCTTGAAATTCCATGTTCCACATTTTTTTAAAGCACACACCCCTCACCGATACCATGACATCTCACAGGTAGTCATTTCACCATTTCTTTGACCACACAATAGCACTGCCACCTCCCAATTAAGACGTCATGGCCTAGAGAAAAGGACGGTATGAGAAATTCCCCTCTCTTAGCTCCATCCATTGCGTGGCTAGTAGGGTCAAACAAATGCATCTGCCAGGGGTGTTGTTACACTCTATCGAGGGGGGGGGGGGAAGGTGGATCATAAGGTCCATCATGAACAGAATCACAACTAGACAATTTAGATGCTGGGTAGATGTGAATGATGCTGCTAGTGCAGAAGCACAACTGGACCAGCCAGATTTTGCTAGTAATTGTGAACATGTTATTATCACCTCCAGGAGACACATTCTTAATTCTAATCTCCCTTGGATTATAGCAGGACTAACAAATAAGCTTTCCCATTTAGGAACTGTTGCCACAAAAACTGAAGCCCTCAAACCCTAGGAATCTCTCCCATATATTCCCAAACCTCCAGCTTTCCAATCTAAAAAAGAATAGCTTCAAACAATAAAGCTACTGATGCTGAAACTGCAATACAGAAGAGTCCCCTTCAGGTAAAATCAGACTTGATGAAGGTCAACATCTCCGTCCTGTGCAGGGGCCATGCAGGGAAGGAACAGGGATTGTAACTTTTCAGCCACAACTAGATTTTGCTATTAGAAACCAGCTCCCACCTCTGTTAATTTGCTAAAGGAAATAAAGATACATTTTTTTATGCACACACACTCCCATTTCTGTGACTGACATCTGCAGAAGTCTAACACAAGTGTTGCTGAGGTCCAAGCAATGTGGCCATAGACCTGGTGAACAGAAATATAGTAGGATGTGTTTTTTACACACACATGAAAAGTCATATGTGGTTAACACAACAAACCTTAGAGAGGAATTTTATAATGCAAGATCAAAATCTAAGACTACATTGTTAGAAAATAAAAATAAGTAGCTAATTTGTTATTTATCTCTATAGCCTGTAAACTCAATAAGCATTTATAAATCAGTGGTTTGTGTGATGGATAAAATGTGGCTGTAGATGGAAAACCTTGGCGCAAAATGTAACACTACAAAGCCAACCTGGCTATTTGTTTCTTCACATTCTCAGCCTGAAAAAATATATATACACATACACATGCAGGTTGTGGGAAACAGACATAAATCACACCTTCAGCACCACACAGGTATTCACTCACAAGTGGGAATGATTTGCACCCCATTCAGGAATGATTATATTCCAGTATGTTGGATGAACTAGTCTGCCTTCAAGGACAGCTTTCTTTCCACATACACAACAGTTGCAGGTGCCGTAAAGCACAGACATTCTACTGCAATGCTCATTTGTCTGACCTGAGAAGACACAATGCTTCTAGCTCAGATCTAGAAAATTATCATGCTACCACTGGCAGCACATTCTCATGGCTACATTCCATAGGAGGGATACAATTCCTAGCCTGGTTTGGGTACACTGGCTTGAAGACCCCTGCTGCTTCCATGCCTGGAGCTGTTGTGCATCTGAACTGTCTGCATCTTCCCCAGACTGGCTTGGTGCAAATGTAATAAAATATTTTACATGACTAAGTACCCAACACTACTTCTTGCACTTGGCCACTCCTTGGTATTGGTAGGGCAGTGTGTACTGTGGCTTTGGCAGGCTTTTCAACTTTGTAAGCATTGCAAGATCTGGGCCATTGTTCCGAGACAGTAGAAAGCTGGCCTCACTACAAGGGAGTGGTATTTAGCAAGTATGTGGCAGGCACTGGTTTCATCCTTAAGCCCCCAAAATTGGGAATTTTAACAAGTAACAGTCTCTAGTATACTCAAAAAAGATGCCAAACCTGTTAAAACATTAAATCTGATGCTAGAACTAAATATGATGAGGTAGGCAATATTATCTCCAAACATTTTTAAGGTTCGTTCCATTGCAATTGGAGAAAATTCTGAAAGGTCAGAAGCTTAAAAACAGGAAATGACATCACAAAGAACTTGAACTGGAGGCAGCAGGTGTAGCTGGAAGGTAGGGAAGGATAGGCAAGGAGCAGATTTTATGGGGGGTTCCCTCCAGGACGTCACAAGGTCTCATTAGTTTCTGGTTGCATAAATTACATTAGAATCTTCTGGTTGTGGAGCTTCATTCAAGGAGTGAGTTAGAGCATCATGTGGCTCTTACAAGTAGCGCTGGTGCAGGCGGATCCCTCCTGCAAAGAAAATTCATACTGAATCCAAGGAGGCAAGGCTGGAGGGTAGGCAAGGGAAGGTCACAGAATGGTGATGTGGATGGATCAGTAGGGAAGGTCTTGCTACCAGTCCAAGGAGAGTTCAGGAGTGTCTGCAGGAAGGAGGAAAACCAAGTGGGAAAAATTAATTCTCAGCTGGGAACGAGCAACCAGTTTTTCTTTATCATGGGAATGCCTTAAATCTCTATGGAACAGGTTGGCATGGGAATCAGCACTCCCCTGTGCAGTTTGCAGGAAAACAATCACTTCTCTTGCTGCTCCATATTTCCCACTAGGCCTTTCAGCTCATACACTATGGTCAGTTCAATGGAAAGGAAGTGGTCATGGAACATTAGAGATGCTTAATTTGAGTGAGTCTCAAAGTGGCTTACAATTGCCTTCCCCTCCTCTCCCCATAACAGGTACCTTGTGAGGTAGGTGGGGCTGAGAGTTCTGAGAAAACTGCGACTGGCCCAAGATCACCCAACAGACTTCATGTGGAGGAGTGGGAAATCGAACCCAGTTCTCCAACCTTGGATAGAAGTCTCTTCAGTGACTTCTATCCAAGGTTGCTGAAGAAGTTACAGGAATCACATGCATCTCTAGCAAGCCTCTATCTGGCAGAACCAATGCTGTCCATCACACACATCGCACCCCAAATTGTAAGAAACAGACAGCTCATAATCAAAAGCTCAAGAGGCAACATGCAAAGGTCAAGTGTACTAAGGCATTTTGGAGTACATAAGCTGAAACGTCAAAGCAAGCATTCCTACACCTAAGTTGTTCCCTTCTAAAGAAGCTGGATTTCTTACAATATTGCTAGCACTCATGGTTGATGAAAAAGCTTTGAGAATGTCAGTACTCTGGCTGGTTTCAGCTGAAACCTCAGGAATGAAGGACAGATTGCAAGAACCAGATTTTTCAAGAAAGCCCCGTTTTTGTAGAACTATCAAATAAATTATGTGAAGTCAAATTAATAAAGGAACAATGATAATGAAGCAAGTAATCAAGGCATTCTTTTTTCTTCCTTACGACCAATTGTCTGCAGAGTTTCCATATGTGGGATGCACTTTAACTATAGGCAGGAGCATAAGCCCCAGTTAGCTGCAAAAGCATTAGCAGGCTGCCCCATGAAAAGTCATGTGACATGAGTGTTAATTGTTGTGAATAAATTTTCAAAAAGTGACACAAGAAGTAGAAGCCAGGGCCTTTGAAAGTGCCTGTGCTAAAAAAGGAATCCTTTCCACCACTGAGTTTCCTCATTTCACCATTCTGCTGTGATCAGCTTGCACACAAAGAGGCATGACGCACAGCACTCCCTGCAGGCATGTTAGCAGCTGGTATTTCCAAAAAGAGGCAACTGTTTAGGGGGTTGTGACTGATCTGAAGATCTTGATCTGCAGGTTGAAGATCACTGTCCTGGGTCACAATATCTGGGAGACTCAGGATAGCTGCTTCCTACTCTAACCCACACATTGCTGGAAAAGCATCTGTAGGCAAATACAACCCAATTGCTCATTCCCTCTTTTAAAAAATTCAGTGTAAAATTAACTTGGACTTTGAGGTCAGACAAGTCAATCATAGCCCCCAACTGTTAGTGTCTCAGCATTCACCAGTGGTCAAGAGATATTAAGAACAGTCAAAAGTGGTAGAAGAGGCTGAGGAAATAGTCAAGATATAGAGTACCCATCTGCTCCCCCAAGCTACTTACGGTTCAGAGCCAGCAGCTTGGTGGGCTACTTTGGATTCAGACCTACTGCAAGGCCAATAATCAGAGCTACAATTCCCAGCAAGACAACCACTATCACAATGATAATTATTGTTTTCTAGAAAAGGAGAGAAAAAAAAAACCTGCAATAAGTAATAACATAAATTAGGAAAATGGGAGTCTGAACACTTGGTGTGTAGCTTGCTTTGCAGTCCAGTTAAGGCCAATTCACATTTGCATGTTTGTCTCTTGACGAACTGAAATGTTATGCAATGACCCACGTGAGCCGGAATAGCCATAGAAGATCAAACACATTATGCCGGGCAAACTCAAATTTATTCAGTGGAGGGAGGTCACACATTTAGTTCCAAGCTATTACATAATGAATGTAGAGCACATGTGTGATTGGCCCTGTGGTGTCATTGGCTAAAGGAGACTGAATACAGACTGTGGTCTTAAAACTGAACTTAACTAAGTTTGGTGTTCTAAGTTTGTCTTGAGTACTGAAAAACAAGATCTCTTATCTGTCATTAACTAGCAGCTACTGGGTATACTTTACCGTTAAAAAGTATAACTGAAACCAGAGAAAGAGCCATTTAATGATTGACCCCCAAAATCACAACAATTCAGTTGCCTTTCCCCAAGTCCCTCAAATTAACCACATTTCAGCAATAAAGTGAACTGTAGGGAGTGCATGTGTACCGTCTTCCCAGACTTGTTATGAGGCTGAAATGGCAGAAGGGAGGAACTACACTTGTTGCTCTGAGCTCCTTGAAGGCAAGGCAAGGCAAGGAAAATAGATGGATAAGGGGTGAAGGATGCTCTCAGCAATTTAATTCCTCAGCTCTCAGAGGAGGAAAAGGAGAAGTGGAAGCACTGAGAGTACAACCCATTCCACGCTGCCTTCTAGCAGAATACCTTCTTGTCTTCTAGCAGAACACCTATGCATTTAGCAGCTCCAAACATACAGCCGCCACATCACTTCCCCATACAAAGTTTTGCCAATTTAATTTCAACCTGTCACTCAGCTCTTAGAGGCACAAGAGACCAGGCAACTGGAAACAGTTGCTACTCCATACTGATTGCTATACCCAAACTTGCACGCAAGGTATTAAAATTTAAATGAGGATGAAGCTTGGCACACAAACAGTGACAAAAGAACAAAAATATAACCCAAAACAGTGCGACTCATAACCCAGGCTAACCCACTAAATGAGTTTGATGCTCGGGTTCTTAGAAGACATCCTAAAGAATTCAGGAACTGTGAAAGAAGAGACCTTCCTCACACTGGCAGAACAAAGTGGAATCAAGGGTAGTGTCTAAGCACAATGAGGAAGCAGTACTTCACAGTGCTAGCTAGTCATATGGTTCCCTGCAGAAATGAAAAGAGGTTTTTAATGGGTCACAGACTGGGTTGGAGAACAGTAAGTGGATGGGATGGAAAGATCTTGCATCTAGGCCAAGGTTAAATTGTTACTTTGACAGGAATGTAGGGACTCAACAGTTAGTACAATATGAGTTAAGCAATACAACTCTAAAAGCACTGGGGTGGGATCTAAAAAGGAGAAGAGGTGGGTGGGTTCTGAATGGTTAATCTCACCCTCCGTGCTTCACTCTGAAATTTGACAGCCTTTTTGGTGTCAGCAACAGCCCGTTCCACAAAGCCTACCGATTGGTCCATGTTGCTCTCTATGCGGTCAATCATAGCTCCCTTGCAGAAGAGGTGAAGTGGTGGAAGCAAAACAAAGAGGCAGAAGCAGAAAATGTAAAACAGCTTGGTAGCTGATGGCGCAAAGCTGGTAGTCCATGGGAGAGGCTCACCTTGCGTGCCTTACTCTGATATTTCAAGGCCTTTTTAGTCTCTTCACGAGCTTTCTCTACGTGATCTATTGTGTGCATCATGTTGAGTTCTATATTATCTACAATTTCTCCCTGTGAAAGTAAGTGAAGAAAAATGGGGAGGATGAAAGCATATATTTTAGAAAATACCTATTGACTTAGAGAACAGTTCTGGGAAATCTCTTTAGTTCCCTTCCCCTAATTCTACCAGTATCCAACATTTCTTCTCCCCACCATGTAGTCCCATCTTGGAAATCTGTCTTCTCCTCAAACAAGCCACACTTTCACTTATTTATTTATTTAGGAAATTTCTATGCTACCTCTTCAGAGTTCATTTCCAACTGCTGTCACCCTCTCCTGAATGGCTCCTTTCACTCACTAATTCATCCATGCATCCTTCCCACACACCCTTTTCAAGTTCTAAAAACAAACACTCACCATGGTTTGACTTGAACGCCATCTCCTCGGCATTGCATTGTGAGCAGAAAACAAGAAATGGGGCCTTAGAGTTTGGAACTGAAACCTAAGTAAAACTAAGCAGAGTATTTCTGACCCAAAACTGACAGGCATCTATAAAGGCCTGGTTGTGATAATAAGGAAAAGGGGATCAGTTAAGAACACAGCCAGCAGCCTGGCTTCTGTAGCCCAAGAGATCAGGTTTAATCAAGAACTTCACAAGCTACCAACCCACCCTCAGACTATCAGACTGGCAAATCAAATCATTTAAGTGCAATTATCCAGGTTCAGCCAGGCTATTCACCCCAGTTACTAAAGCAGCCCTGGGCCAGGGGAACAATATTAAAGCCACCAAGAAACACTCTTATGTTTTTAATTCAGGAGGGCCACACCGTCCCACTGACCAGAAAAGACCCACCTTTAACCCATTCTCCATTAACCTACTATTTTTTCCCCCTGCTGCTCTCCACAGCATGCTCTCTTTCCTCTGCACTTCCATATTTCAACTGTACACATATACAGTTCTCTTCTTGTACACATATACGGTTCTCTTCTTTCCATTCTCACAAGTCTCTCTTGAATTTATCTGAATGTAAGAATGTAGGAAGAGCTTTGCTGAATTCATATGCTACAGGGAAACTTTGATGCAGGCGGGCAGGCTGCATGCCAGCTAGAGAAATGGATGCCAACTCCACAACAGAGCCATCTGAATCCAGGAAAGGAAGGAGAACCACAGGCATTTCCCCCTGCCCATGTTGGCTGCAGGTGTTCCCATGAAGCGGTGGGGAAAAGAACAGCTAACAGCAGGAAAAGGAATTTCCCTAAGGGACTGCAAAAATTCAGTAAGAAGTCTGCAGGACCACCCTATGCCATCCTTCCGCTGTTTATCCTTAGATACAAAATTTGTACCCAGGAATGTGTCTGCTCTGCTGTTGCATCCTTCAGAGAAGCTATTAATTGTCAAGTGCAGAACTCCAACTTCCATTTTTTTTTTTAGCAAAGAATCAAGTTTATAGGCCTTAGGGCTGTGAAAATAGGCTTGAATAGTCTGTGTAAAATCTCTGAAGACAAGATAGCTAATAGCTTAACAGCCCAAAAAGTGTGTTCCCTTCCATGACTAGCAGAAGCAAAATAATTTATGCAAAATAAAAGCCACAAGTCTAGATTCTAGTTATAACATCATTTGTCCTGGACTACCTACCCTTTTTAGCGGCTGGTTTCCCAGTCTCATGCCCATCAGCGCCCAGCTTAAGAGAGCTAGTGTGGTGGGGTAGACATGATGATTAATGTGGTCTTGAGAGGCCCACATTAAAATCCCTGCCCAGGCAAGCCATGATGACTCAGATAAATAGTCAAATACTTACTGCAGAGAGTGAGAATCTGTGGACTTGAACCCTAAAGTATACTAGTCTTCTAATCTATGACACCATTTTATAGGTTGGAATATTCTCCATTTGTGCATTGCCCTTTCAAGTTAACAGCACTGCTTTCCATCATTTAAACTAAACAGCCCACCAGATTCCTTGGATTGTCACATTTGCTTTTTGCTCAGTTTCTCCAAGCTGCTTATGCATTCCTGCCCATCTGTCTTTAGTGAATAACTCTATTACCTGGTTTTCCACCAGCATGGCAATGTCCACAAACATGTCATGAAGCTCCTTGATACTACTTTCAAGCCGCAAAATGTCCTTATGCCGCCCTTCAATCTCGCTCAATGCCTGCTTTGAAATCTGAGAATCCATTATCTAGAAGAAACCAAAAGACTGTTATTTGTAAACAAGCCATCAAAACCATCCACTTCCAAGTGGACACTGGGAAACTTTCAGCACCTTAAGCGTCGTATGTTCCACACCAGCCTCTTTACCTGCATACACCTTTCTGTTCCTGCTTCCCATCCAAAATCTGCTGGGTTTTTTTATTATTTGTGTATCTCCAACCCATGAAACTTGTGTGCCATAGACCCATGCCTTGAACTCAGGATCATCTAGTCCAGGGGTGTTGAACATGCAGCCTTGTGACCAAATCAGGCCCCCAAGTAACTGACTATCTGTTTCCTTCTTCCTGTCTTTTGCTTCCTTCTGCATCACCCCTTGCTTTGCCAGGCTCTCTCTATTGCACAGCAGAGCTAGTGAGCCAAGCCTCTCTTCCTTCTATTGGCTGAGCCTCCTCCCCCTCCTGTTCCCCTGGGGAAGGAAGGAAAGAACCAGAGCTTCTTCTGCCCAGTTTCCTGGATTGCACAGGAGAGTTACAAAGAAAGCACCTTTAAGACCAAGTGCTAATGTTTTAAGTTTAAAAAAAAAAATCTTTACTTGTGTTTGTGTTCTTTATAAAGTTTATATCTCTGCTACCTAATCTTACATAGGTACACACATGGCTCGTCCCAACATGGCCCATCCCAACAAAGTCCCATTTATGTCAGATCTGGCCCTCATAACAAATGAGTTTGACACCTCTGGTCTAGTCTATTCTCCCCTCAGAGTACCAAGCAGCACTATTCAGTGGCACTTACCCCGGATGTGAATATTGCAGGATTCCCACTCTCTAGCATTTCCTCCAGCTCCTCATCTGTTGTATTCTTCCCAGCTGTATCCCAGGGTAGGGAGGGTGGGTTAGAAAAAAAAAGAGTGACATATATTAGAACAAACACTCAATATAAGCTGTAAAATACACCAGGCTAGGAAATGGGCTGATGGTTTTTATTAGTTAACAGTGTTTACCTTGGCATGGTTTACTTGGGTCACGAAACCAGTGAGATTTCAGTCTATAACCACGGGTCTATGCATTTCATGACTGCACCATTCCTGCATAAAAATGGGCACCTGTCACTGGAGACCAAGCCCTATGAGGAATAGTTGGAGGACTTGGGAATGTTCAGTCTGGAGATGAGGAGGCTTAGGGGGGACATGATTGCTCTCTTTAAAGGCTGCCACTTAGAGGAGGGAAGGGGGTTGTTGGCAGCAGAGGAGAGGACTTACAATAATGGGTTTAAATTAAAGGCAGAAAGGTACCGGCTAGATATTCAAAAAAGCTTTTTTACAGTAAGAGTTGTTCAACAGTGGAATCAGCTACCTAGGGAGGTGGTGAGCTCCTCCTCACTGGCAGTCTTCAAGCAGCAGCTGGACAAACACTTGCCAGGGATGCTCTAGGCTGATCTTCCATGGAGCAGGAGTTTGGACTAGAGGGCCTGTATGGCTCCTTCCAACTCTAAGATTCTATGAAATTATCCTGTACTAACAGGACTGCTCTGTGTACAGCTAAAGTAGTGTAAAAGAAAAGCCTTATTGTAAAAGTCTGTAATGATGATGGCATGTATCCTACTCTTCAGCTCTTAATGCTGACAAAATAGACTTGGAAGACAGAACTATGTAAAAAAAATGTTGCCTTGATGCCAGAAGGATGGGATGGTGACAGCTATGGGAGTTAGGCTCTGCAGTGAAGCTTTTATGGTGGAGACTTGCTCATTAGTGATCAAACTGTCTCCAAAACCACTCTGAGAGCACCCAGCTTGTGAGTACCTATTGCAGTCTTAAGTGCATGGCAGAAAATAAACATCAAGAAGTGGAATGCCACACCAACGGCAAATAAGGAGCACCAGAGAGCATTTAACATATCTGCCAGGAGAAAAGAGCCTTGAAGGGAAAGCAGGGAGCCTTCTGCAGCTCTAGCAGAAGAGAAGGCCAAAGCCAGCCAGCAAACACAATATACGTACTAATCTCAAGCTGCCTCTGGATCCTTCCTTTGCTCCGTTCCCGGAAGTCGACCTGAGCCTCATTGTACTTCGTCATCACTTCAACAAACTTTCGAGAAAGAACTGAATGCTGGTGGCAGAAGAAATGACGTCACAAGAGCTCCTAACACTTTCATTCTAACAGTCTGATCTGCTCTACAGAGAAGAGTACAATAATGTTCACTGGGCTTTAAGTTATAGTAACTGTAAACTTAAGGCTGATCCTTTGAAACGTGAAGAAATTTTAGGGTAGATTTATTACTACATGCAGATCTACGATTCTTTAAAACTAGTTTGTGTTTACTAAATGCAACCACTGAGGCTGTAATGCAACGAAGAAAACAGGTTTAGGGAGAGAGGCACTTAATTTTTACTCCTTCAGTCATTCTCCCACCCAAAGTTTTCTCCCAAGCTATTTTTTACCCCAGTAATAGAATATCTGCAATGGTAAATATAGTTCAATGGAGGCACTTTTTGGTAGGAAAGGGTAAAGCAGGGGTCCTCAAACTACAGCCCGCGGGCCAGATGCGGCCCGCTGAGGACGTTTATGCGGCCCGCCGGGTTATGGCAAAATCAGACCGGAAGTGACATTCGACCTAAACTCGCGCTAGCAACGCACACTTCCGGCACTGGGCTGGGGCAGCGGAGACAGAGTGTGAGGTGATACCAAGGTGAGGTGAGTTCCCAGGCCGGGGTGTGTGGTGTGGGGAAGGAAGAGAGATGCAGAAGACGGAGAACTGACGGCCCACAGCCTTGTACAGTAACGGCAGTCCGGCCCTCCAACAATCTGAGGGACAGTGAACTGGCCTCCTATTTAAAAAGTTTGAGGACCCCTGGGGTAAAGGGTTAAAAGCCCCCTTCAATCTCTCCTTTCCAACTGCTGCATGTACAGTTTATAAAACAAACACTGCCCTTATATTCACAGATCTACAGGTAATGCGTAGTTCTGCCCTCAAGAGTTTACATTAAAAATGACACAACTCCCTCCCCCTAAGTTTTTGCTAGTGTAATATGAGACTTTTACCTTTGAGGAACTGAAAGTCATCTACTAATGTGGATTTCAACAAGGAAAAAACCCTTCCAGCTCTAAACATTTCAAATTAAGAAATATTAAGGAAAGAAGGACGTTGTGGAATGTTCAGAGTATTCTCAGGTGTCTCTCTTCATGTTTCCCAGGCTGAAAGGCACATGCCAATTACTGAGCACTCTACATACTGGGCAGAAACCATTACTTCTCTCTCTCTATGTCTCTTCCCCAAACCTGGCTCTGTTTAAAAAAAAAACTTGCTTTCAAGGCTTGATCTGAGTTAACACTATAGCTTGGAACTAGTTTTTAAGATGCCAGAGCTCTTAAATATAGGAAATGAATGCTTCTGAGCATGTGGAGAGAAGCTTCTCTCAGTAAAACCATAGCTCAACCCTGAGATTTTGACTTCCAAGATAAAATCATCAGCATAGTACAGTTAACCACCTGTACTATCCAAGAAATAAACGTTTCTCTCTCCCTTTCCTTCTGCATCTGCAAGCAAATGCATCTTGCTACCTGTATGTAGTTAATCAAGAGTTTCAGCGTATAAGCTTTTGAGAAAGCTCCCTTCATCAGACACCTAACATTGAATCTGTTTTACTGCAGACCAATACAGCTAAACTATTTGTATGTACTTGTCACTCTGCTTACCTGGGATTTTCGTATCCGCAGATCTGCTGATGACCGGACTTCATCTTCTTCAATGTTCCGCTCCATGCCTGTAAATGCAGGGAGCTGAATTCAATGTTACGAAGTGCAAGTGTATCTGAGGATGTTGCATATAGACTTGTACTGAACTGCATGTAAAGACACCATCCATAGCACTCAAAAGACACTTTCAGCCACTGAATATAAAAGGTCCAGAATGGATAAGGGTCCATTAGCATATAGGAAAATTTAACAGGAGTCCAAGTTAAGAGCATACAGGATTAAATACACTTGCCAAAGCATGATGCACCATTTATCAAGAACTTTAAAAAGCCCTGCCTGAGCCTAACTCACAAACTAGCAGAGGAAAGAAAACTGCAAATGAGTATTAGCCTTTAAGAGATGGGCAAAGAAAAGTCTCATGAAAAGACTGTCCAGCAGCTTGCTAGAAAAGTCAAGGGGGAGGGGGAGCTAAATAAATTAGACATGCGCAGTTAGTGGTATCTGCCTAGTGTCCTGTGGAATGCATGTAGCCCATTCCATATCCCATATATATGCAGAGTGTGGCAGCTTGCCTGCTGACTGCATCACCTGTACGGGTGAGCATATGGCCGACGTTCCACAGTCTGCACTGGCTGCCTATAGAGTATCGGGTCCATGTCAAGGTCTTAGTTTTGAGTTTTAAAGCCTTGTGTGGCCTGGGACCAACATACCTGCGGGACCGTCTCTTCCAATATATGCCCTGGAGGCCGCATCATTCGGCCTCCCAAGATCTTTTGACCATCCCCAGTCCAAAAGATGCCCGTCTTGCCTCTACCAGGGCCAGAACTTTTTTGGTCCTGTCCCTGACCTGGTAGAATCAGCTCCCTACGGAGATCCGGGCCCTACCTGGCTTGTTAGCCTTTCATAGGGCCTGTAAAATGGAGCTGTTCCGCCAGGCTTTTGGATGAGGCAGCGGGCATCCATTTGTTAGATCCGTTGGCCTCCCCTGCTGTACCATGATGTCCTACCATCATCAGTGGTGAAAAAATTATGCCATTAATATAGTATTGCTAATTCATCATTATTCGGACTGTTTGTTACTGACGGGGGCCAGCGGATTATGTAACATCATAATATATGGCATGTAAAGTGCTGATTAGATTCTGAGCTCAATGCCGTAACTGATTTTATTATGATTTTAGCTGTTTTTGATTGTTTTATTGCATATTTGATGTACTCCGCCGTGAGCCCCAATGGGGGGAATAATAATAATAAATTATATTGCTTCACCTGTAGCAAGTCCTATAGCTGCTTCCCAGATCTCTATAAAGCAGTCAACATGCTGAGTGTCATGCACTATTTCTAATTTCGTAATCCTAGCCCTGTCGCCTTGCTCATCAAATGTCTCACTATGCGATGCGCCTTGTGCCTCGATGAGAAAGGCAGGGTATAAATAAAGTAAATAAATCCATCAATTGTTGAAAGCAGACAACGGAAGGAAGGCAAACTGAAAATTGGACCCAAAATCCCATCTAGAAAATTCCTAAAGGAAAATATAAAGCTGGTATTTATTTATTTAAAATATAATTGTCCTGTTTTTTTCAATTAGAAAGAATGTGCAAAGCATCTTACAAAACAGGACTAATTAAAAATTAACACAATAAAGCAATGTTAGGGGGAGGTAGTTGCGAATTTCCTATGTGCAGGGGGTTGGATTAGATGACCCTGGAGGTCCCTTCCAACTCCATGATTCTATTATTCTAATCCAAAACACAGATAAAGGATAAGCCAATAATACCTGATAAGAGCAGAGAGTTCCACTAGAATAGCAACAATAAGCACCCTAGAACAAGATTACTTGGAGAGAAATAAGACAAAAATGAAAGCAATGTCTCATTTCTCTCAAAGTAATCTTGTTGCCGCTGAGAAAGATTAGACATTCCCTGGACTATCAGGGCCAATTTCTTTGGTGAATGGAGATGGGTCAGCAACAAGAAGGTAATAAAGATAGCTGGCCTCCAAAAACATCTGGGATACAATTTCTAAGAAAGAGATGGCACTAACGATAGCTCCACCTTTTATATGGCACTGCAGAGGGGAGCAACAGGTAGGATAGCTCTCCACTATAGTAAGTGAACTGACTTACGCAGGAGCACAAAATGCACTAGCAAATAAGTGGACTGAGTTTTTCAAAGCAAGCCAAAGAAACAGCAGCTGTCACACGCCACAACTACCTCCCCATTACCTCATTGCAGCCTGCCCCACCCCTCTCTCACACTGCACTGCCAGAAGCTGCCCCTCCCTCTTCCTCCTCGCCCAGGCTGTGCACGCACCCAGCCTCCCCCCTCCCTTGTGTCAGCTCTGGAGCTTTCCCCTTAAAATTTTCTAGCTACGAGCCTGTACGGCAGACACAAATTTCTGGGTTATTACAGGGTTGCCAGGTGTGAGTCAGGAGCAATGTTGTGACAAGGATAATATAACTCCAAAGGGAATTCTAGCCATCAAATTTAAAGGGACTGAGCTCCTTTAAATACCTTCCCCTTCACTGAAAATAACAGAGGATGGGGGCAACTTCTTGTTGGAGCTCATAGAATTGGACCCCCTGGTCCAATTTTTCTGAAATTTGGGTGGTGAAAATTTAGTGCCTCTACTTCAAGAAATAGCCCTCCCCAGAGCACCAGATACCCACGGATTGATTCCGCATCATTTCCCTATGGGAACTGGTCTCCATAGGGTATAATGGAGTGAACATTTCCTCCTCCCCCCACACTTTCTGCTAACCCTGAAGTAGCGGGGAGAGCCTCCAAACCAGGGGATACCCTGCCCCCAACTGGGAATTGGCATCCCTAGGTTATTTCAGGGTTTCTCTGAAATCTAATGCAAAATACAGGTGATACTATCCAGGGGTGTGAAACAGGTGGCCTGTGGGCCAGGTCCAACCCCTGAAGGGCTCAGATCCAGCCTACAAGCAACTGACCTCCCCCCTCTCCACAATGCCTCTCTAACTGTCAGAGAGGCGCAGCCCTGTTGGGCTTTCCTCTTGCTTCTGCAGACTCAGCAGCAGAAGCAGGAGGAATATTTCCCCCAGCGCCTCTTTGACTGTCAGAGAGGTGGGGACAGTTGGGCTTTCCTCATGCTTCTGCAGCCTTCCAGAGGAGGAAGATCTCCCCACCCGGCATCTCTCCCGACTGTTGGAGAGGTGGGGGATGCCTAGGCTTCCCTTGCATTTCTGCGACCATGGCTGCAGAAGCACAGGGAAGATCTTCTCTTCCCCCTGCACTTTTCCCAGGCTGTCCTGGAGGTGTGGGGTGGCTGGGCTTTCTCTCTGCTTTTGCAGTCAGCTGCAGAAGCACAAGGAAGGTCTCCTCCCACCCCACCATACTCTTCCCAGGCTGTCCAGGAAGCGTGGGCTGGACTTTCTTTGTGCTTCTGCAGCCAGGCAGACAATCTCCCCACACCACACCCCCAGCCTGACAAGGTCTCATTTATGTCAGATCCAGCCCTCAGGAAAAATGAGTTTGACACCCGTGATCTACCTGTTTGAACATCTGTATTCCTGCACACAAAAAACCTGATTGGGACAGGACTCCTTAAGTTGCATCTGCAGGTGTTTAAAAAAACTGAGGATGTCACCCAGCTTCATGTGTTTGCTGTAAGATACCTTGGTATGCATGCAACAATCGTGTCTCTTGTGCAAAGTAAAGAGACACCCTCGGTAAGAGCTGAGGCATACAATGAAGAACCCTTGAGGGTGGCTCTTACTTTTAAGTTTGTTTCGGACACTGTTCGCCATTTTCTTGATTTCTGCTGTGAGCTGATCCAGATCATCTTTTGTCTCTGCAGAACACAAGAAAAACATTAGCTTTGGGAGGTATAAAAACAGCCACAAACATCCTTAAGCCAGCACAGGTCTGTAGCCACAGGGGGGCCCGTCAGGGCACTGCCCCCTGACTTCAAGGTAGGGCCCCTTGATTTGGGGGGGGGGCAGTCTGCTCTCTCTCTCTCTTTTTACCATGGCTGAGTCACTGAAGTACCATCAGCAGAGGTCGGAACTGGGAGATCTGAGCAGGGTACTATGCACTGCAGCAGCAAAAGTAGCAGGTGGAGAGGAGGGAGGCAGAGTAGCGGGAAGTGGAGGAAACTGTATGGAATGAGCCAAGGATGGGCGGGGGGTGGGGGGGACAGATGGAGCTGCTGACTGCAAAGTGTTAGGGTGGGGGAGAGGGAGGTGGAAGGAAAACCCTCTGCTTGCATGCAAGGTGTGGTCTCTTCTCAACTCCACAAAGTTTTAGAGATGGCTGCTTCAACTTGGCCACTTTCAGAGCCTCCAGATTTTGCCCCTACCCCAGAAAGCTTCTGAGAAGTGGCAAACCCCACAGTGGATGGGAAAGAGTGCCCCCTGACTTTTTAAATAGCCCACTGACTTTTAAAATCCTGACTGAGCCAACACCTCCCAGCTGTTCAGGAAGACAGGAGAGGGCTGGGGAGGTCTATTCTTTCATTCCATTTCATTCCACTTCCCCCCACAGGGAGCTCAGAGAAACCCGCTAGGTTCTCCTGTCCTCAGAATCATCACAACAACTGTGAGGGGCGAATTAAACTGGCAATATGTGTTATTCTGGTGAGCTTCATGAACAAGCAGAAATTTGAGCCTGGGTCTCCTAGTCTGATACTCTAAGCACTATATCACTGACAGAGGGAAGCCCTCGGGGCCCTGACATCTTCACGAACCCTACTCTTCTCTTCTCCCAATGTCTCCATCCCTCAGAGAAGAAGGAAGTCCACAAACATGCTGCTAAGGAGTCTGTATCTTACTTTGTTCAGGGATAGGGGCAGACAGGATAATGCTGTACAGTCTTTTTGCTTCTTCTACATTCTCAGCAATTTTATCAATATTTTGCCGTGTTTCTTCAATCTGTAAAGAGATGAAAAGGTGAACGGATGAACACATTGAAATGGGCACTCTGAGAGGCCAGAGCTGACCACCCCCCTGCATTAGCTTGAAACTTTCATCTCATTCTAAAAATTACGCCAACACATGTGTTCAGGTTAGCAAACAACAGCTGCATCACTCTGAAGGAAAGACATCTCTCAAAACAGCACATGCTCCAGAGGAAAAGACGCCATATGTAACCATCTACCACAAAACAGAAATATGAGATGTCAGTTAGAAAGACAAGAGTTGATAGCACAATGTGTAGCATCTCTGTACATTTTACCTCAGGGAAAGATCTTCAATTACAATGGCAGATGACCCTCCCCAAAACAAAGATGTTTAAATGTCTACCTCTTTCATTTATTTTCATCTCCAACTATTCCACCACTAAAATGCTTTGCTACATGAAGATGTTTAAAGGATTCTCTAACTAGTAATCTGTAAAATATTTTCAAAAATGTCACTAACCTATCACTTCTATACAGTCCCCCTTGATAAATGCACTGGGGTGATCTCTTTACAACAGAATGAAATCCCAAATTTTGTTTAGAGATTAGGCATAGAATCACAGAGTTGGAAGGGCCATATAGGCCATTTAGTCCAACCCCTTGCTCAATGCAGAATCAGCCTAGGGCATCCCTGACAAGTGTTTGTCCAGCCCTGCTGAAAAACTGCAGCTTAAAGACTTATTTGCACACCAGTGCAAATAAATGGAATATAGATCTTTCAACCATAGGGAAACAAAAGCCACTAAACGAAAGCTTTCCCGGGTTTCACATGGATATTGACACTTCCCTGTTCAGTTTCTAAAACAGAATGTGAACTCCTAACTCTGCCTACTGAAACACCACAGCTCTCAGCACATATTATCATAACCATAACTTTAACTGATTAAGTGAAAGAAGAAAGCATTTGTTTCCCATTCGACAGCTGGAGGTTCCCATGGTGTGACAGAAGCTGAATCCAGGCCTCTACATCCCTTACACTTTACTTTAACCTGAAGGCTACTCTTTCATCTCCCTGCATCTCCTCACCTCTGCAAAGAACTCATCCATAAAAGCTGTGTTATCGATGGCAATTTCCAGATCATCATCAGTATCATCCTGATTCTGTTTCTGTAAAGGAACAAGGTGGCATTAGTTGAAAGAAAATAATCACATGGACGTATCTTGCACCAAGATTCATCATCCTTTGTCCTACCTGTTAGCGAAGGAAACATTCAATTCCTGTAGAATGAATTCACAAGTCTTAAAGTACTTCACCCGTACTTTAATATAATTCCCTGTACGCCACTGAAATGCTCGCATGCATGTCGGATCCAGCCTTCAGATGAAAGCCAGATACCAAACACTACTTGGCAGAAGCTTAATGCATAGTACTTAGCCAGCTTTCTATGCCAGTGCATCTGTAACATTTCAGCACACACTGATTAACATTTCTGCAGACGCAAAAACTTCTGCCTCTTCCCTTCTGCAGGGGGAATTTTAGGCTGCTGCAGGAGGAGAGAGGGGGAAAATACTGGTCCATATAAGGAAGCCCTTGCATTAATGGAAATATCAGTTAATTTAATTTTTCTGCCTGACTGGGGAGTCTTAGTATGAGGCGATTCCCTACCTTGTTTGTGAGTGACCCTTTTATTTGGCTTTCATCATCCACATAGGGGGCTAGCCAATTTATTATTAGACATAGTGACTGATGCTGGTCCCAGCCTCAAAGGAAGAAGATGAAGAAGATGATATTGGATTTATATCCCGCTCTCCACTCCGAAGAGTCTCAGAGCGGCTCACAATCTCCTTTACCTTCCTCCCCCACAACAGACACCCTGTGAGGTGGGTGGGGCTGGAGAGGGCTCTCACAGCAGCTGCCCTTTCAAGGACAACCTCTGCCAGAGCTATGGCTAACCCAAGGCCATGCTAGCAGGTGCAAGTGGAGGAGTGGGGAATCAAACCCGGTTCTCCCAGATAAGAGTCCGCACACTTAACCACTACACCAAACTGGCTCTCCAGCACAAGGCTCAGGGAAAACACAGGCTGCACAGTAAATAATCAACAACAATGAACAAGAAAGTTTCTCAAAATCTATAAGGGAACAATCCCACCTTTGTACAAGATCCAAAACAATGCAGACTCGATTAGAAAGCATAAACAGTCCGTACAAAAATTCAACCTCTTGAAATGGAACTCCTGTTCCTCATGTCAGATTCCTGTGGAAATGCTTCTGGTGTTGCCAAGTTTTCAATGGGTCCAGGCACACAGTCTCATTGAAAAGCGACAGAACACTAGCCAAATTCCCGTTTCCCACAAAGGCTTCCTTAGGCTTGCATGCTTATAGGACTCGTTTCACAAAAATACGAACGCTCCAAGTCATGCATGGAAGCTGGCGTCAATTGCCAGCCTCAGCACAAGAGCAGGAAGGTTGGAGAGCCCTTGAAGATGACTTGGAAAGAAGGTTCATGCCATGAGCCCAAAGCTATCAAGTTGAATGGTTATTTGGATACTAGGGCGCAGGGGAAGGAAGTGACTGCGTGAGGCTCATTTCCATTCTATTCTTGACACTCCCTCAAATCTGCAAGGCAGTCCTCCTTTCCACATCCCCATTTACACATGTTCCTTTAAGCCTGGTTCTGCTTTGCAACAGACTGTTTTGGATGTACTTATAAACGCTGAAGAAGTGATTTGCTTAGCTCCCCCCACCCACTATAAACACTCATTTGCAAAACCGAACCCAGAAGGTCAATGGAGACCTAGGCTCACAGCAGTCTTTTCAAAAACTATCATGATTGAGCCGGAAGCAAATAAAAAGAACCAGTGGAACAGCCTTTTAACCAGCAAAGGAAAGTCAGGTTTATGTAGAGCAGGGTTCAAAGACTGCATACTTTAATATGAGAATATCTGATAGCACATTTACACTCTTCTTCCTAGTAGAAGCCAACAGAAACAGAGAAGTTTCCAGTGAGCTGATCAGGCCCATGTAGCATACCATGTGCACTTAGTCTCATCCCCCAATACACTTTGGACTCTGTAGCTTGCACACGCTTTGAGGAAAGGAACAAACGATTGAAAGACAGGGAAGGAAAACAGGGTGCATGACAACTGTTTCATTGGCAAAGACACAACTAGCCACCAGTATGTTGCAGGCAGGGCTAGCCCAGAAGGAACTCATTTGCATATTAGGCCACACCCCTGACATCACCATTGTTTCACACAGGGTTTTTTGTAGGGAAAGCCCAGCAGGAACTCATTTGCATATTAGGTCACACCCCCTAGTGCCAAGCCAGCCGGAACGGCATTCCTGTGCATTCCTGCTAAGAAAAAAAAGTCCTGGTTGCAGGCCTGGTTACTCCTTGGCTTAAGGTTGCCAGGTCCCCCTGGGCACAGGTGGAGACGGGTGGGCTAGGGTTACCAGATCCAGGGTGGGAAACTCCTGGAAATCTGGGGCAGGAGCCTGCAGAGGACAGGGACCTCAGTAGGGCACAATGCAACAGATTCCACTCTCCAAAGTGTCCATTTTTTCCGGGGGAACTGATCTCTGTAGTCTAGTGATGAGCTGTAATTCTGGGGGATCACCAGGTCACACCTGGAGGCTGGCATCCCTACATTGGCTATCCATAGGATTGTAAACTTCCCAGTAGGGCTACATCTGATCTCCAGTCCAGACTATATAGATCAGGTTCCCTGGCGGAAACACCAGCTTCACAGCTTCAGCTTTACACCCCCACTGAGCTTCCTCCCCTCCCAAGATATTGTCCCCAAATTTCCAAGAATTTCCTAAGCCAGAGCTGGCAACCCTAGTTACCCACTAAGAAACATTTTGGCTAGTGATGCTGGGGAAGGGCCTGTGGCGCTGGGACCAGGGAGTGGGGAACTAAAATAGATTAAATAATAATAGTTCTCTCCACCCCCCTCCATTCCCACTGGGATCACATTATCACAACACATGCCTTGCTACAATTGAGGAGAAAAAGAATTAAAAGAGACAGAAAAACCACTCCAGAGAGAAAAAAAGTAAGTAATCCCCAGTCTCCCACCCCACAGAGCCTAGCCAAATCAGAAGGAAGTTATTCCATGAAGTACCCAAGCCCATCTCCTACCTGAGTGCCAACACAGTGCCAATCTCTGCCAGTCCATATTACGTAACTCCTCCAGCTCTGCTGTCCAACCAGGCCATGGGAAGTGGCTCTGATGCCTGCATGGCACCTTCTGGCCTCACTTTCTCCCTCCCTTTGCTGGCTGTGGTTGTCCTGACTACCTCGTGGGTGCCAGTCAAGGAGGGCAGAGTCAGCTGCTGGGCTCCAGCTGCCTTTTCTGGCTAAGGGGTTCTTAGGATGAAGTGTTATTACGAAGTGCTGGACATGAAACATGATACAGATGAGGAACAGTTGAAGACAGCCTACTGCAGTCGGCAAGCAGAGGGAGAAAGCCAGGCTGGAAGGAGCCATGCAGATGTTGAAGCCACTTCCCACAACCTGGTTGGGAGGCAGAGCTGAAGGAGGTGTGGAATGTGGACTGGCAATAATGTATTGTAATGTTAATTTGTATTAGACAGACTGACTTTTAAATTATTTTTGTACAGATTTTAGACCCTTTTAGAATGTTCTTTTGTCTTGACTCACGTTGGCATGTTTTATCTATTTGTATGCATATGTGTATACATCTATTTTTTTTCATTCCTTCCTCCCTTTTATCTCGCCTTTAATGCCAATACAGGTAACTGAACTGAATGGCAATTCAAAAGAAGGCACAGGAGAAGGCGAACCATGGGCCCAGTGTGGTGCCAATTAACTAAATATTCAGAAACCTGTTTTCTGCCATTGAACCATGAGGGGCATGGCTCTAAAGTGAGGGGACATGGCCCTGAGATTCCCCACTACAGCTATGGGTCTGACCTTTGTAAACAAACCTGAGAGAAAGGCATGCAACTGCAATAATTAGAAAAAGAGAGACACATGGGCAGTTTGCAACACTTCTAGTGAAACAAACCAGAATAAACTAAGTGGTAGTACATAAAATGAGGAAGCAGTAGGAAATCAAGTCTGTCTAAACATTGGCACTCTTCTACTCAGAGAAACAGAACTGGCAGTTCTTTAGACAAGACATCCTTGCAAGAGCTGTATGTAGTGTTACAAGCAATGCTTTAAGTCTCTTACTTTTGATGGGGAAATTAGCTAAGAGACTTGGTAGAGCGAATTTAGGAGCGAAGATCTTTTCTTTCAATGATACGGAGTTTGGGTTTCAGCCAAGAATAGTCCAAGCAATTGTATTTTTATAGTGTTTACTTAGGATATGTAGCAAGAGGATTTACACACACACACAGATCTTTGTACAAGCAATCCAGAGAATAAGAAAATAGAGATTATCAATAGAGGAATTCAAGGGTTGTTGAAGCAGGTAATATTCACCTGATCCAGAATAGGAGACGTCCATTCAATGGAAAGTACACGGAGAGGAACGTGGAACAGCATAACGCACCCTATCGACCCAATTACAAGCATAACGGGTGGTACAGACTGCAAATGGCGTCCTACAGAATGCACACGGAGGTGGGTTTTTGACCCACACTATATGGGGGTTTGACAGATGGGGGTCGTTGGTTACCAAGGGATTTTGATGTTCCATTGATGACTATCTTGAATTGCTATGTTGGGAAACTTCGCCCATTTTGCTAGGGTGATAAACTCAAAGCTATTGAATAATTTGTTACCGGTTTTTGGCTGACACTCGGAAAGGGATCAAAGACCTTTAAGGGTAGGATCAATCAAATTATGCATTTGATTGGCGTTAGCAAGGTAGAGGTGATAGGCTGGAGGAAGAGACAATTGGCAAGTAGCAGAAGATCAGAGTGAGAGTAGTACTTACCCGCAGTTCCCATGTTATTATGCATCCCGTTTGGGTGGAGGTGCTGGAGGGGGAATGGGTGAGACTACGCTGAGACACAGACTTCAGGCACCAACCAAAACAAGCTCTCTACTGGGTCCACTCCACCTGTTTAGATGGAGTGTTTTCTTGGCCTGTCTTCGGTCGGACTCCATTTTGTTTAACAGAAGTAGGAGACCCTCTCTCTTTATTTGCACTGGGGTACTCCGTTTTTATCAGGCAGCACCTCACAGTAACAGTAGCCTCTTCCTCCCACCCAAAGTGGATTTTTCTCAAATTCTTCTTTTGCTTTGGTCTCCTTGTGGTCTGCATAATTCCACACTCTATACAGCGCTGCCTCTGGGCCTCAGTGCCTGGTCTTAAAATAGCACTTAATTAGTCACTGCTAGCTGAGCAACATAAATTAAACAAACTGCACCCTCAGAAAACTCATCCTGCCTTAAGGAGAAAGGTTACAAAGAAGGGGCTGCACTGGGGTCAACAAACAGCTTACCAATACTATAAGGAATGCTGACTAGGAAATCATACTTCACAGTTAAAACTTTTCAAGAGCGGGAAGAACAGAGACAACCAAAAGAGACACCCTTTTATTATACATCTGAGAACAATTATTCTGCTAAAGAAAGATTTCATGTATCTTTACTTTAAACATATGGTGCTTATAACAGATGGATCTCAACAATCTAGGAACTGGAAGCAAAGTCCTTCATGCTGAGATGGCTGACATGGTACATGGTACCTATGGAGGTGTGCTTGCACACAAAAGCTCATACCTTGAAGAAAACTTCATTGGTTTTAAAGGTGCCATTGGACTAAAACTTTGTTTATGGTACAATACTGAATGAGATAATGGGCTGGATGAGGCCATCTGATCTTTGCCTCTATACCAAGCAGCACTATGTTTGAAAGCTGATTCCCTGTGCTGGAGAGGGGACTGCACTGAGGAAATCACTACCCTGTCTCTTCCTCAAGCACAACTTAACTGACCAAAGGAGGGACAAAACTGCCCCCTTCCCCTTCTTCAGAGCAGCCTCTCCCTCACACATGTCCATGAAGATCCTCTAGCATCAGGAGGAACAAATTTCCCAAGTTTGGATGGGACTGCTGGGGAAAAGAGACTATGTCAAAAGATCCACATTAAGAACATAAGAGAAGCCATGTTGGATCAGGCCAACGGCCCATCAGGTCCAACACTCTGTGTCACACAGTGGCAAAAAATTTTATATACACACATACACTGTGGCTAATAGCCACTGATGGACCTGTGCTCCATATTTTTATCTAAACCCTTCTTGAAGGTGGCTATACTTGTGGCCGCCACCACCTCCTGTGGCAGTGAATTCCACATGTTAATCACCCTTTGGGTGAAGAAGTACTTCCTTTTATCCGTTTTAACCTGTCTGCTCAGCAATTTCATCGAATGCCCACGAGTTCTTGTATTGTGAGAAAGGGAGAAAAGTACTTCTTTCTCTACTTTCTCCATCCCATGCATTATCTTGTAAACCTCTATCATGTCACCCCGCAGTCGACGTTTCTCCAAGCTAAAGAGTCCCAAGCGTTTCAACCTTTCTTCATAGGGAAAGTGCTCCAGCCCTTTAATCATTCTAGTTGCCCTTCTCTGGACTTTCTCCAATGCTATAATATCCTTTTTGAGGTGCACACAGTACTCCAAATGAGACCGCACCATCGATTTATACAGGGGCATTATGATACTGACTGATTTGTTTTCAATTCCCTTCCTAATAATTCCCAGCATGGCGTTGGCCTTTTTTATTGCAAACGCACACTGTCTTGACATTTTCAGTGAGTTATCTACCACGACCCCAAGATCTCTCTCTTGGTCAGTCTCTGCCAGTTCACACCCCATCAACACATTATCCAAGCCCATCTACTGACAGATCCAACTTAATGGGGCAGGAGACGAGAATATGATTAGAAGATGACAGTTATGAAGTGTGTCATCAATATGTGGCAGGGGTCTTGAGAAATGGCTAAGTGTGAACATGTTGAAACTGAAGCCTGGCAGGACAAAAGGTTGGGAAGGCAGAGAGCTTGGGTGCAGTTAGACAAGCTGTTTGATTGGATGTCCTGTTACTCTGTGGATTGAAAAGGCACATTCAAACAGCATCATCTGTATTCTGTTCCACAGTTGTTCCCCCCACCACCACCCCTTTGTCACTGTGCCCGATTGCAAGTTTTGTGACACTGTGGAAAGGTTGGGGTTTATGGATGTAAGTTTTTTCACCCCACACTTCCAGATGTCTAAACTCTTAACTTGTGAAATCAAGCCATTTGGGAAGTCAGAACTTTCTGTTCTGTTTTTGCTTTAAAAGAAAAGGAAAAGAAAGGTCCCCTGTGCAAGCACCAGTCGTTTCTAACTCTGGGGTGGCGTTGCTTTCACAACGTTTTCACGGCAGACTTTTTACGGGGTGGTTTGCCATTGCCTTCCCCAGTCATCTACACTTTCCCCCCAGCAAGCTGGGTACTCATTTTACCGACCTCGGAAGGATGGAAGGCTGAGTCAACTTCGAGCTGGCTACCTGAAAACTCAGCTTCCACCAGGGATCGAACTCAGGTCATGAGTAGAGCTTAGGACTGCAGTACTGCAGCTTTACCACTCTGCACCTCGGGGCTCTTTTTGCTTTAACCCCCCCCCCTCCCCGCCCAATTTAGCAATGTGCACATCATTGGATCTTTGCACAAGGGTTGTGTATCACTGTGCATTTATACACTGCAATATTTCGTTGAGATTGGAAGACACATTTTGTTGGGATTGGAAGGGCATTGTATTTGAGCAACAAATTAAATAAAATAAACACTTTCTCCTTTTTTGGGGGGGGGAAGCAATGGAAATAGTCCCTACTTAGGCTCCCATATCGACTGCCATATCCCACCCCTGGAACTTTACTCCAAGCCACATCACAGTATTCCTCTGATGGAAAAGCTTCAAACACAGTTGCAGGCTAAACATGAGAAGTCCAAAAGAATTATCCTGAGGATAATCATCATCATCATCATCCTTTTTTTTTTTTAATGTTGACCAATCTGACAGTCAAGATTAAAAGATGAGTGTGAAGGGTAATGATTTCTGGCGGAAAACTACAGTTGTATAGGAACCAATGAGATCATAGTACTTGATGGAGGGATTGCTGAGTTGTCAAATAGGAGCCAATATGTCATCAACGATCTTCTGTGCATGCATGAAAACAAAATTTAAAAAGGATGCTGCAGCAATAATCTGAATGGTCAACCATGGAGTGAGTGCATGGTGCGGTGGGTTAAGGGTAGATGTTTGGATAAAACTCTCCAGCAAAAAAAAAAAAAAAGTTAAAATTAAAAGTGAAGCAAAACCCACTAAGCCTGTCACCTGACTGCAGCCCTTGTGCTCCCACATTTGATGGGATTCTGCTGAGTCAGTTAAGAGTCTAGTTTACACTCTGGCATAGTTGTTGGAGAAGCAAGTTAATGCAGCCGCAGAAAACATTTTCTGTGACCTAGAATTAAAAGATTTCTTCCCCCCAACCCCTCCCTCCTTCAACCAAGTTGTTACTCATGACACCTGCTAATGCAGGATTTAAAGCACTACTCCAACTAGAGTTACCATCAAATTACCTTCCTGAGTAAAGAACAATTCTAGGGGGGAAATTGGAGAGTGTTGTCAGAGGCAAGAAGCCAGTTAAACTTCTGAGGGGTGTAAAAGAATGTTGATGGTAGTGCCATTTCTCAGGGGGTTGTTTGCAACTGCCATTACCTTCAAAGGATTACTGAGATTATGGTTCAGCAGGAAATTAGAAGAGGAAGACAGAGCATAGGGACTGAAGTCCCAGTATCTCACTATACTTATAAGTGCTCATATAGGGAAGGAACAAACAAAATTTGGGTTTCCCTTTCTTGGGGTTGGTTTCAGGTTTGTTTGTTTTTTAAGGTCCTGGGCCTGCTTGAAGAGCCTCCCCACTGGGTTGCCAACCTCCAGGTGGTAGCTGGATATCTCCCACTATTACAACTGATCCCCAGGCAACAGAAATCAGCTTACCTGGAGAAAATGGTTGCTTTGGAAACTGGACTCTATGGCATTATACACCATTGAAGTCCCTCCCTTCCCCAAACCCTGCTTCCTCAGGCTCCACCCTCAAATCTCCAGGTATTTCTCAACCAGGAGCTGTCAACGCTGCTCCCCATGTGCAACCTCTTCCTGCCCACCACCCACTTGTGCATCCTTCCAGGGCCAGATCTAGGAGGGAGCAGAGGGGGTGGCTTGCCCTGGGCGCCACCGGGGGGCGGGGCGCCGAATTGGATATGGAGTCCATTCTATTCTATGAGCCCATAAGATAGAATAGGCCCATAAGGGGGCATAATTTTTAAAAATTTTGCCCCCCCTCAAACCACATGTAGATCCGATCCTGCATCCTTCCACTGCCTGCTCCCTCAGAGCCCTCCCACCATCTGTTCTACCCATGTGACCCTTCCCCTGGGCAGCAGCAGGGCTCATAAGCAGGTGGGGAGGGGAGAAGGGTGCACAGGACAGGCATGCAGGTGGGGGCAGCAGCTGTAGGATCTATAGAAGCCCTGGGCTGCCCCACCTCAGGCTATGCTGATACTGGCCCTGCTCCTTATAAGAACATAAGAACATAAGAGAAGCCATGTTAGATCAGGCCAATGGCCCATCCAGTCCAACATTCTGTGTCACACAGCGGCCAAATATATATATATATATATATACACATACACACACACACACTGTGGCTAATAGCCACTGATGGACCTCTGCTCCATATTTTTATCTAACCCCTTCTTGAAGGTGGCTATGCTTGTGGACGCCACCACCTCCTGTGGCAGTGAATTCCACATGTTAATCACCCTTTGGGTGAAGAAGTACTTCCTTTTATCCGTTTTAACCTGTCTGCTCAGCAATTTCATCGAATGCCCACGAGTTCTTGTATTGTGAGAAAGGGAGAAAAGTACTTCTTTCTCTACTTTCTCCATCCCATGCATTATCTTGTAAACTTCTATCATGTCACCCCTCAGTCGACGTTTCTCCAAGCTAAAGAGCCCTAAGCGTTTCAACCTTTCTTCATAGGGAAGGTGTTCCAGCCCTTTAATCATTTTAGTTGCCCTTTTCTGAACTTTCTCCAATGCTATAATATCCTTTTTGAGGTGCGGCGACCAGAACTGCACACAGTACTCCAAATGAGACCGCACCATCGATTTATACAGAGGCATTATGATACTGGCTGATTTGTTTTCAATTCCCTTCCTAATAATTCCCAGCATGGCGTTGGCCTTTTTTATTGCAAACGCACACTGTCTTGACATTTTCAGTGAATTATCTACCATGACCCCAAGATCTCTCTCTTGGTCTGTCTCTGCCAGTTCACACCCCATCAACTTGTATTTGTAGCTGGGATTCTTGGCCCCAATGTGCATTACTTTGCACTTGGCCACACTGAACCGCATCTGCCACGTTGACGCCCACTCACCCAGCCTCAACAGATCCCTTTGGAGTTCCTCACAATCCTCTCTGGTTCTCACCACCCTGAACAATTTAGTGTCATCCGCAAATTTGGCCACTTCACTGCTCACTCCCAACTCTAAATCATTTATGAACAAGTTAAAGAGGATGGGACCCAGTACCGAGCCCTGCGGCACCCCACTGCTTACCGTCCTCCACTGCGAAGACTGCCCATTTATACTCACTCTCTGCTTCCTATTACTCAGCCAGTTTTTGATCCACAAGAGGACCTGTCCTTTTACTCCATGACTCTCAAGCTTTCTAAGGAGCCTTTGATGAGGAACTTTATCAAAAGCTTTCTGGAAGTCAAGGTAAACAACATCTATAGGGTCTCCTTTGTCCACATGTTTGTTCACCCCCTCAAAGAAATGTAACAGGTTAGTGAGGCAAGATCTTCCCTTGCAGAACCCATGCTGAGTCTTCCTCAATAACCCGTGTTCATCAATGTGCCTACTCATTCTGTCCTTGATAATGGTTTCTACCAACTTTCCCGGTATTGAAGTCAGACTGACTGGCCTGTAATTTCCCGGATCTCCTCTGGAACCCTTTTTAAAGATGGGGGTGACATTTGCTACCTTCCAGTCCTCAGGAACGGAGGCAGATTTCAATGAAAGATTACAGATTTTTGTTAGAAGATCCACAAGTTCAACTTTGAGTTCTTTCAGAACTCTCGGATGTATGCCATCCGGACCCGGTGACTTATTAGTTTTTAATTTGTCTATCAGTTGTAGGACCTCCTCTTTTGTCACCTCAATCTGACTCAGGTCTTTCAACACCCCTTCCAATATTAGTGGTTCTGGGGCGGGCAAACACTTCTCATCTTCCACGGTGAAGACGGAGGCAAAAAATGCATTCAGCTTCTCAGCCATTTCCCCATCCTCCTTCAGTAATCCTTTTACCCCATGGTCATCCAAGGGCCCCACTGCTTCCCTGGCTGGTTTCCTACTTCTAATATATTTGAAGAAATTTTTATTGTTGGTCTTTATGTTTTTTGCAATATGCTCCTCATAGTCCCTTTTTGCCTGCCTGATCACAGTCTTGCATTTGATTTGCCACTGCCTGTGTTCCCTTTTATTAATCTCACTTGGACTGGTTTTCCACCGCTTAAAGGAGTCCTTCTTACCTTTTACAGCTTCCATTACTTTGTTTGTTAACCATGCTGGCCTCTTCTTATACCTGTTTGTGCCTTTCCTAACTTGTGGTATGTATTTTATCTGAGCTTCTAGGATTATAGTTTTAAATAGTCTCCAATTGTGCAAAAGTTTGTTGTTTTTAAGTGAGAGAGCCCAGCCAGCGAAACCATCTTAAATTATAAGTATCCAGTACAGTTTCTTGGCTCAGCAACTTAGGTTCTGAAGTGTTCCAGAGTCTCACAATATGGAGATCAGAGGTCACATTAGTTGAAAGGTGACTGAGCCTTCTGTGTTTGTAAGAGCAGAGCTAATCTCGCCTCTGCTCCAGAATATACACAGCAAAAGATATTAACTGGCGGTTGGCTACAGAAGGGAGGATGACCTGCTCTCCCACACCCAAGCACAATCCAACCTGTGCTCAGATAAATACATGTGCCCTTTCAGCATTTCTCATTTGAATTTGCCTTGCCATCACTCCTCCAGCAAACTCCCTATCCATTGCAACAATATATTTTTGTGTACACTATTACAGTATGTTCCTCTCTCCTGATATCAACACACAGCTACTTTCCTGTCTGCATATGTAAAATGATACTCTGTATTCTCATGCACCTCCTTGCCATGATTCTCCCCTAATTCAACTCCTTCTGAATTAGAAAGGGTAAAAGTCTCTCTATTTGCTTGCAGAGACCAACATTTTATACAGATATGAAGGAGGAAAGGCACACCAGTTCTGCCTTCCTCTTCATGCACGATTTATTTCTTGGCCAGATGAAAACCAGGTCAGATGGCTGGCATCCTTGTTTAATTGCATTACAGCTGCTCAGTGTACTCCACAAAACCCTCTGTCCTTTGGCCCAGCACATCTTGAGTGGCTCAGGAAAGATGACAAGCAGACAGAGGACAGCAGGCTTGGCAAAGGGAAGGAAGCTGGAAAGGGAGAGATGGTGCATTCAACAAAAGGAAGCCTGCTTGAATGTAGTGCCCCTGTTTCTAAAAAGGTAAAAGTTAGTACAGCTAAAGTTTGGAGTTTTTTGTTCCAGTACAATAATAGGTGGAGCTATAAATAAAATAAAGAGTCCACTGCTCAAATTATCTTCATTCCTATCAACTTGACTAGTACACAGTATAACTCCAAATTGTACTTTGAGACAAATTACATTTCCCCTACATCTGCTACTTCTAAATAAGTACAATGGATTCCCAACCACTTTTCATTAATACTAACAACAATCATCCTTTCTAGCAGTGAAATTACTGGCTACTGAAATGCCAGCGTAAGTATAGCAACAACTGTTACCAATGTTTCCAATCTTACCTGGAATAGCAACAAGTTACAGTTGCTTTAGGAAAAGGAAAGTGTATTTATATATGTTTATAAGTATTTTTCTAAAAAATGTCCCAGGACATCTCCTACCTACACTGAAAACAGATTACTGGGCTGCATCCTGACACAAGCAAAATCCTGGGCAGGACATAATTTTCTTTTCCAATTGGGCTAATTCTCTTAGGCAGATTCCACACTAACCTTGCTCCATGCCAGGCTTGCTTTTCTCTCTAGAGCAAGCTACCAATTTTGCACCAGCTGCTCCGTGCCGCCATTTTGCCCCAAGGAAACCCACAATTTACTGCGCTGCAGCGTAAACCTGTTTTTTTTTTTTTCAGGTTTATGCTGCGGTGCAGCAAATCACAGGTTGCCCCGGGGCAAAAAGCCAGCGCAGAGCAGCTGGTTCAAAATCGGTAGCTTGCTCCAGAGAGAAACAGAAGCCTGGCATGGAGCAAGGTTAGTGTGGAATCAGCCTTAAAGTCACAAGGATTATTATCAGGACTGAACAACTTCAGCAAACTTGACTCTGGTGGAAGATTCCACCAGCAGAGATTAGGAGTGTATTGTGCTTGCAGTGCAAGAAGTAGACATTTTAAACAAACCGTTCCATCCTCACGGCTACTACTTCTAAGCCCATCTAACTTAGATCACCTCTTCTTATCCCACTACCAAATTCAAACAACATCTAAGTGATTTGAAAACCTCAATTTTGGACAGTTCCGGATTAAACCCTGTGGAGGCCCCTAGGCAGTCAAAATCTTGGAGGAGCCCTCGCAAATTATCTCAGAGTTGGAGTGCCCATCCCCCCACCCCCACTGCAGCCTGCAGGCACCTTCTCAAAAGCCCCTTTGACAAAGCTGTGGGAAAGAAGCAGAGAGAGGCAAACTTGGCAATGATACCAGCAACATCAGCTGCACCAGGCAAGTCGGGCAAAGAGCGGCTCAGTTACTGGCTGTGTGTGCAGGCTGGGAGGGCTGCAAGTAGGGGGGAAACTGGAAGAAGCAGCCAACCTGGAGCCCCTAAAGGCATGGGGGCCCATAGGTCAGTTCCTACTTGGCCTAATTGTTAATCCGGCCCTGGTTTTGGAAGATCAAATGCTGCAAAACAAGTACACGCTGGCCCATTGTGTCTGTTTTAAAAACATACATCAGTTTTTCTATGGAAGAACTAAGGCTGCAAATACTAAATGTCCCAGTGCTCAGGTACCCCATCCTGTGCTGGGAGAGGAAATGTCAGAAAATGTAATTGCTTTCATCATCCTTCTAGCAATTGCCTGGGATATTTTGTTTGCAAATGACTTTGGATGCAGGGAGAATAAAAGAAAAGTTCAGCAAGTGCACATGCTTAAGATCAGAGGTGGCCAAACTGTGCCTCAGGAGCCAGATGTGGTATCACCAGCTGATACTACTAAATTGCCAACTAAACTTACTGATGGAATAGCACTAAATGTATTAATGTTTTTAGAATTTTATGGATTTAATTAACTGTTTTTAAATGTTATTTATTATACAATGTATGTATCGAATTTTATGCTGTTAGCCGCCCTGAGCCGCTTGGTCGGGGAGGGCGGGATACAAATAAAATGTATCTATCTATCTATATTGTGCAGCTCCGGGAAGTCAAGGATGAACTTAATACAGGCTTACTCTTGAGTAAGTATGCTTAGCATCTGGACCTCAGTCAGCCTCTGAGTGCTAACCCATAGGTAGGTGACTATTTCCACCATGTGTAAATAGGGTTGCCAATCCCCAGGCGGGGGCAGGGGATCCCCCGATTTTGGAGACCCTCCCCCCGCTTTGGGGTCATCAGAAAGCGGGGGGAGGGGAGGGAAATGTCTGCTGGGAACTCTATTATTCCCTATGGAGATTTATGCCCATAGAAAATCATGGAGAATTGATCTGCGGGAATCGGGGCTCTGGGGGGGCTGTTTTTTGGGGTAGAGGCACCAAATTTTCAGTATAGGATCTAGTGCCTCTCCCCGAAATACCCCCCAAGTTTCAAAAAGATTGGACCGGGGGTTCCAATTCTATGAGCCCCAAAAGAAGGTGCCCCTATCCTTCATTATTTCCTATGGAAGGAAGGCATTGAAAAGGTGTGCCGTCCCTTTCAATGTGATGGCCAGAACTCCCTTTGGAGTTCAGTTATGCTTGTCACACCCTTGTTCCTGGCTCCGCCCCAATGTCTCCTGGCTCCACCCTCGAAGTCCCCAGATATTTCTTGAATTGGACTTCGCAACCCTATGTGTAAAGTGGGGAAGGAGGAGGAAATATGCAGACTTGCAAGCTCTTCACCACCACCATGGAGGTAACCCAGAGATCTAGAGTGGGGAAAGAGAGTGCAAGAGCTGAGGGAGCCAGGATTCCCCCTTAGTTTCATAGCTCTTGTAGGAGCTGTATTTACAAACCTTGGTGTAAAGGCAAAGAAAGATATATAATGATGCAAATAGTGGTCAGTGATTTATATGGTACATGTGTGTTCCCTTCTCCCACTGGTGCCAAAAAATAATTCCTTAACCTTTCCCTATGCTGGCTGTAAGAGCCCCATAGCGCAGAACGGTAAAGCTGCAGTACTTCAGTCCAAGCTCTCTGCTCACGACCTGAGTTTGATCCTGGTGGAAGCTGGGTGAAGGTTGACTCAGCCTTCCATCCTTCTGAGGTCGGTAAAATGCATACCCAGGGCCCTAGGGAAGCGCCTGGTTTGCCTACTGGGCAAGCCAGTCCTGCCCAGGTTTCAGAGAAGGGTTTGGGTTGAGGGCTTGAAGAGTGTAATAACAAATTAAGAGGTAGCAATGTGTGGCGGTTAGACCGTTGGATTAGGATCTGGGAGACCCGGGTACAGATCCCCACTCTGCCACAAAAGCTTTCTGAGTGACCTTGGGCCAGTTACTCTCTCTAGCCTATCTCACGGGGTCATGAAGATAAAAGAGGAGAGGAGAATGTTGTAAGTCACTTTTAGTCCCCAACGGGGAGAAAACGTGCCTGGGTATAAATATACACATTAAGTAAATGTAAATGACTACTATTATAGGAAATATTCTGCCTTCCGTTGACTTCTGGAACATATAGACTACTTGATTATTTTGATTCAATGGATAACTGATTAATCTTGTGCATGTCATGAATCAAACAGATGCTAAGGTCAGTCATTAAGAAGTCTTGGGGACTGGTATTGTGAGCACCACACCTACTGCAAAGAAAGCAAATCTACACAAAGTATTTCCTTTTGGCAGTACAGAAATAGATCTTCAAAGACACCAGGAAAAAAACAACCACAATTTTGTCAGTTTCATTTCAGATTTCAGCTCAGTGTTATTGCAGTAAAAATGACTCCAACTCTATTAGAATATATATTGAAGTTTATTTTAAAAAAATGCCAGGGAGGGAGCATGAAAACACCACAGGACAATAAAACTCATTAAGGTTGATGACCATGTACAGAATGGAACAGCTGAAAACCAAGTTTAATCATTTTTTTCCCCATGTCAGATTCAATTTGGCTCTCCTAAGTGGTCACTACGCAGTCTAGAAAGAAAAAAAAAATGGTGTTATCCAATGATGCCTTTTGCAGAGATTTATTTCCTTAACAGTTTATTAAGCAACAGTATTCTGTAGAGATGGTCACACAGCTGGCTTCTATTGTCACATAAACTCACAACAGAAATTCTTCCTACTCAGATTTAATTGTAGGTTTGAGTCACTGAATGTAAAAATCAAGGTGGGGGGATGAACTCCCCCACTCCCCATTCAGTCAGAGAAACAGCTAACAGGGCAACCTTTTGAAAGGAACTCCCTGTTTAAAATCTTTACCTCTACTGATAGACAAAGTAATACAATTTTGTGAAATAATCATTTGGAGCCAGCTCAGACTCTTCTAGATACTTAAGACTCCTCCCCACAACTCAGTGACGTTTATCACAAAGGCTGCTTGCACATGCAGACAATTCCCTTTGACTCACCCATTGCTTTTGCAAACATAGAGGCATCTGAGCAACACGGGGCATGGGTTGTGTGTATTGCAAACATAGAGACATCATGCACGGGGCATGGGTTGTGTGTGTCCTCTGTTGCTTTCCTTTGTTCCTGCCATGATCTCCCTCCCCCTCTGATGAATGGCTTTTTAAAACTCAGAAGTAGTTATACTGCCATAAAAGGTAAAGGTAAGTCCCCTGTTCAAGCACCAGTCATTTCCAACTCTGAGGTAATTTTGCTTTCACAGTGTTTCCATGGCAGACTTTTTATGGGATGGTTTGTCATTGGCTTCCCCAATCATCTACACTTTCCCCCCAGCAAGCTGGGTACTCATTTTACTGACCTCGGAAGAATGGAAGGCTGAGTCAACCTTGAGCAGGCTACCTGAACCCAGCTTCTGCCGGGATCGAACTCAGGTCGTGAGCAGAGCTTAGGACTGCAGTACTGCAGCTTTACCACTCTGCGCCATAGCATATACCAATTTTTTTTAAAGCCTACTGGTAGCAAGAAGGGGCAGAATTGCTGGAATAAGGGGATAGGGTAGTAAAATGGCACTGATGTGGACAGAGAAAGCCAAGAATCTGCACTTTCCCATTCACACAGTGACCAAATCTGTTTCAAATGTGGGGGATGGGGAAGCAGAGACATGGAGGAAAGCTTGAAGGGGGGTGATTGTGCTGAAGCTTGAAATAAAAACTTGCAGAATTGAAGGCACGGCAGAGCTAATTATCCATATGGAAGGAGCCAAAATTGAACTTTGAAACCTAAAGCAAATGTAGAAATACCATTAGAGCCTTAAAGTTGCTTCCAAATAAAAGGCCTTTTGTGCTATTGAGAAACTGCTCTACCACAAAGTGCTAGAAGTGAAATCATATATGTGGTTCCACACAATATGTAATGCAGTGCTATTCCTGCATTTAAATGCCACATTGCCTCCATCATTACATAGGAAGACTACATCATAACTTACTTCTGCCATCATAACTTACTGTGGAGTAACTGAGCAGTCCCCTCTCACAGATTGCTGCCTTGTCGTGGCGAGAGGGCTTGCACGGTTCAATGAGGCTGTGGGCTATGCCATGCAGGGCCACCCAAGATGGACAGGCCACAGCTGAGAACCCAGACTAAATGTGATCCACTGGAGAAGGAAATGGCAAACCACTCCAGTATCCTAAAAGGCTAAAAAATATGGCGCTGGAAGATGAGCCCCTCAGATCAGAAGGTGCCCAATATGCTACTGGGGAAGACGTTCAAGTAACCACAGAAAGAGTGAAGCGGCTGGGTCAAAGTCGAAAGGACGCTCAGATGTGGATTGTCTGATGGTGAAAGAACAGTCCGATGCTGCAAAGAACAATACTGCATCGGAACGTGGAATGTAAGATCTATGAATCAAGGTAAGCTAGATGAGGTCAAACCAGAGATGACAAGACTGAACATCGATATCTTGGGAATCAGTGAACTAAAATGGATGGGAATGGGTGAATTTAACTAACAGAGGATCACTACATCTATTATTATGGGCAAGAGTCCCGTAGAAGAAATGGTGCGGCCTTTATAGTTAACAAGAGAATGAGGAAGGCAGTAATGTGATACAATCTCAAAAATGACAGAATGATCTCGGTCCGTATCCAAGGCAAATCATTCAATATCACAGTAATACAAATCTATGCCCCAACCACTAATGCAGAAGAGGCTCAAGTGGACCAGTTCTATGAAGATCTACAACACCTTATAGAATTAACACCAAAAAAAGATGTCCTCCTCATCATAGGGGACTGGAATGCCAAAGTAGGAAGTCAAAAGGTGACCGGAACAACTGACAAGTTTGGCCTTGGAGGACAAAATGAAACCAGGCAAAGGCTAATAGAGTTTTGTCAAGAGAACAAGCTGGTCATAGCGAACACCTTCTTCCAACAACCTAAAAGGCGACTTTACACGTGGACATCACCTGATGGGCAACACAGAAATCAGATTGATTATATACTCTGCAGACAAAGATGGAGAAGCTCCTTACAGTCAGCAAAAACAAAACCCGGAGCTGATTGCGGCTCAGATCATGAGCTACTCATCGCAAAATTTAGGCTTAAACTGAAGAAAACTGGGGAAGCCATTAGGCCATTCAGGTTTGACCTTGATCACATCCCTTATGAATATACAGTGGAGGTGAAGAATAGGTTTAAGGAACTAGAGTTGATAGACAGAGTGCCTGAAGAACTATGGATGGAGGTTCGTGACACTACAGAAGGCAGCAATCAGCACCATCCCAAAGAAAAAGAAATGCAAGACAGCAAAGTGGCTGTCTGATGAGGCTTTACAAATAGCTGAGGAAAGAAGGAAATCGAAAGGCAAAGGTGAAAAGGAAAGATTCACCCAACTGAATGCAGATTTCCAGAGAACAGCAAGGAGAGATAAGGAGGCCTTCCTGAAGGAACAATGCAAAGCAATAGAGGAAAATAATAGAATGGGAAGGACAAGAGATCTCTTCAATAAAATTGGAGAAATCAAGGGAACGTTTTGTGCAAAGATGGCCATGATAAAGGACAAAAATGGTAGGGACCTAACAGAAGCAGAAGAGATCAGGAAGAGGAATACACAAAAGAATTATACAAGAAGGATCTCAATGTCCCAGACAACCATGACACTGAAATTGATGACCTTGAACCAGACATCCTGGAGTGTGAAGTCAAATGGGCTTTAGAAAGCATTACTAACAACAAAGCGAGCAGAGATGATGGCATCCCAGTGGAGCTATTCAAAGTCCTAAAAGATGATGCTGTTAAAGTGATGCACACATTATGTCAACAAATTTGGAAAACACAAGTGGCCACAGGATTGGAAAAGATCAGTTTATATTCCAATCCCAAAGAAGGGTAATGCCAAGGAATGTTCAAACTATCGCATCATTGCACTCATTTCACATGCCAGCAAGGTTATGTTAAAGATCCTACAAGCTAAGCTTTGGCAGTATGTCGATCGGGAACTACCAGAAGTTCAAGCTGGGTTTCGGAGAGGTAAACTAGAGATCAAATGGCCAACATTCGATGGATTATGGAGAAAGCACAGGCGTATCAGAAAAATGTCTATTTCTGCTTCATTGGCTATGCTAAAGCCTTTGATTGTGTGGATCATAACAAACTGTGGCAAGTCCTTAAAGAGATGGGAGTACCAGACCACCTCACATGTCTCCTGAGAAACCTGTATAAGGGTCAAGAAGCAACGGTCAGAATGCGACATGGAACAACTGATTGGTTTAGAATAGGAAAAGGAGTTCGACAAGGATGTATATTGTCACCCTGCTTATTTAATTTATATGTAGAGTACATCATGTGGAATGCTAGCCTGGATGAAGCACAAGCCGGAATTAAGATTGCTGGGAAAAACATCAACCTCAGATATGCAGATGACACTACCCTAATGGCAGAAAGTGAGGAGGACCTAAAGAACCTCTTGTTGAGGGTGAAAGATAGCACAAAAGTAGGCTTGAAACTCAACATCAAAAAAACTAAGATCATGGCATCCGGCCCCATCACTCCTTGGCAAATAGAAGGGGAAGACATGGAAGTAGTGACAGACTTCACATTTCTGGGATCCAAGATCACTGGTGACTGTAGCCATGAAATTAAAAGACATTTGCTCCTTAGGAGGACAGCTTTGGCAAACCTGGGCAGTATAATAAAAAGTAGAGACATCAGTAGTCCATATAGTCAAAGTGATGGTATTCCCAGTAGTAATGTATGGCTGTGAGAGCTGGACCATAAGGAAGGCCGAGCGCAGAAGAATAGATGCTTTTGAGATGTGGTGCTGGAGAAGACTCTTGAGAATCCCTTGGACTGCAAGAAGATCAAATCAGTCAGTCCTAAGGGAAATCAACCCAGACTGTCCACTGGAAGGTCAGATGCTGAAGCTCAAATACTTTGGCCACCAAATGAGAAGGGAGCACTCCCTGGAGAAGATCCTGATGCTGGGAAAGACAGAAGGCAAAAGAAGAAGAGGATGGCAAAAGATGAGATGGCTGGACAGTGTTACTGATGTAACAAACATGAATCTGAGCAGACATCGGAGGATGGTGGAAGACAGAAGGGCCTGGCGTGACTTTGTCCATGGAGTCGCAAAGAGTCGGACTCAACTGTGCGACTGAACAACAACAAAAATCTCAGCAGTCAGGCCTTTAAACTTAACTTCAGATTTCTGTGCCTGCCATCCACACCAGTCTTACACCATCTGATGTATTTATTCTGCAACTTAAAAAAAAAAAAAAAAACCCACAACCGGGGTGGCCAAATTGTGGCTCAGGAGCCACATGTGGCTGTTTCATACACATTGTGTGGCTCTCAAAGCATCCACTTCCCTCTTTGCCAGCTTGGAGAAGGCCTTTCTCTCTTTAAATCACTTCTCCAAGCAAGCCAGCCAGCAGCTTGGAGGATACATTTAAAGTTCAAGTTGCTTGCTTTCCACCTCTCCCTCCCTCTCCCATCCATTTTCCTTCCTTCCTTCTATTAGAGTTTTAGGCCACCCTTTCCAGCAAGTGGGGCTCAGGGCAGTTTACAACAGATGTAAATACAATAAATTGATTAAGTTAAAATAAACAATAAAATCCATAATAGATATATCAGCAATAAAACAATTCATTCCAAGATGGCAAAAAAAAAAATTCAACTTCCACAAGCCTCCTAGGGGATTGTGGAGAACAGAGGGGATGTGAGTGCCAGACCACATTTTGTTCCATCACCGTCCTCAACCAAATGCCCAGCAGAACATCTCTGTCTTAGATGCCCTGTGGAAATGTAGCAAATCCCTTTGATGGCAGAAGGTGCAGAGTGGGCAGAACAACCTAAATGGGAAGTTGCCTCCAAGGGTGGGAGAAACTGTATACTTTCGAATTACCACTGGCTTGGAAGAGGAGCAAGGAAATAGTCACAAAACTACTTTTCAGAAAAGCCAGGGAAACAGCAAATGGAAAGTAAACTGAGAGCTGAAGGGATGAAAATCAATGTAGAAATAATAATAATAATAATAATAATAATAATAATCATCATCATCATCATCAGACATGCAAGGTGAAAGTGTGAGGGGAGGGGTGGCAGGGAAATGCAGAACAAAGATACCATGATGGAGAGGTGCTGTGAAAGTGAGGAAAACCACTGGTGCATAAAAGGCCTATGTATGTTTACTCAGGAGGAGTAAGTCCATTCAGTGCATTAGGACTAAATTGCTTATTTCAGGCTACCAGCATAAGTGCAACTGATTTTCTAGTAATTTGCAGATCTCCCCGGCAACCCTACCATTAAAAAACAATTATGTCAAGCAAGCTATTTTAGCATTGCACACCAATGGACTAGAGATATTTTTAAAACCTTTCCAAAACCAAGCCCCCCTCTTCCAATTTATGAATTCATACTTTCCTTCTTCCCTTTAATTAGCTTTTAAATGAAAAGTTTCCTTATCTCTTTCCTCTTTACAATCCTAGGATATATTAAAATAATGGTTGAAGGGACTACCTGACAGTACCACTTTAAAATGTCAATGCAGCAAGGAAATGGTAGGGCATTAACCCAGCCACTTTTCCTGCAAGTTAAGCTAACATGCCCTGTCACAAGCAAAGAACTAGTCATTTGGTAAACTATCTGAAAGGTGTCCAAATGAATCTGGCTATGTCCATTTGCTTTATTATACTCATTTTTACACAATTAGATGGCTTTCTTACAGCTGGACACCTCCCCACAGCCACCACTAGTTGTAGAAGGCACATAAAAATGAAATTGAGTTGAGACTTACTACTTAGGTATCTCAGTGTGTACTTATTATCTATTCATGAGCCAGCTAATCTTGCAATCAGTTCTCAAAGAGATGCTGTGATTCCATAGGCGCAAAAAACCAAACAAGACTACCTAGCTGATGTTGGTCATTTAATGTATCTTGGCCGGTGGGCATCCCAGGGGGCTGAGGATGTTGTTTCCTGGTTCCACTCCCAGCCCAATCCTCACCTACCCCCAGGACAAGGCTCTGTCAAAACTCTGCCACTGGATTATCTCGGCCATCAGGAAAAGGAAGAAAGGCTGGAAGCCATCGGGCCCACTGAAGAAAGGGCTGAAGAAGCAGTGAACCACCTGCATTGTCCTCTGCCTGACCCGGCTTCCGGAAACCAAGATTCACCTGGGGGGGGGGGAGAAAGCCCCCTGGGGGGAGAGGGGAAAGCCCCCTGGGGGTGCAGGGTGGGGCATTCTGTACATAAACAGTGGGGAAACCCTGGCCAAAAAGGATTGCCAGTCATGAAACTCACGGCTGGTTCAAGAGATTTGGGGTGCAACTGCCCAGAGAGAAAAGAGACCCCTCTCAATGTTGAGCTGTTGACAGGACAGAAGAATAACCAGTATCGCAACTGCCTTCTTCTTGGTGTTTGAGGCCTCGGGAAGCAGCCACTGTTGGTTGATACTGATGCCCAGGAGCCCAACCACCCCCAGGGGCGAGCACAGGATCCTGAGAGGAGGACCGTTAGATGCATCACTAGCATTTTTCAAGACTATACTAAAGAGCGTAGCATTGAAGTTCCATTCAGAATCAAAAGGTTTGCCACACATGAAGTTTGAAAATAATTCCAGACAGTAGCCATGCAACAGAACAGCTAGATTCAAGTCCAGTAGCTCCTTAAAAACCAACAAGACTTTCAGAATATGAGTTTGCTTGTCAGAAATACAATGCAGAAAACATCAGAGTGCGCCAGTTTGGGAGCATCATCTGGATTCCCTTTAACCAAGTGAACTATTGATGGGAAGCCCGGATGCAGCAATTAGCTAGGAAACTAGTTGAGTGGTGGTGATCTAGTAAAAATATTTCATAAATAAAGTCAACAGCCAAACTTCCACAAAGTAGCCAACAGTAGTAGAAGTGAGTAAAGCAGCACTGTGTTGCACCATGTATGTGCCAGAAAGTTTAAAAATGCCGTATAAAAGTAATCCCAGCACCTTAATTGTTTCAGTCTGCATGCATCATACCACAGTGAAAACACCAGAAATACTGTACTGAAGAAATCATCTGGGCAGAGCTACATGACTAGTTACTATTGTCAGAACAGAAAGTTGAGTATGATCTCCTAGCTGACAATACCTGCCCCAATTTAAAAAAGTAATAATGTTTTCTAATAGCAGATGAATTTATTACAGGTTCCATAGTTTACAGAGTTGAGATGCCATAAAGTCAACTGATTCAACCTTACAATGTGGCATCTCCACTTTACATACCAAGGGGCAGTTTTTAATTAATTTTTATTCCAACTTTGGCATCAAATGAACCCTAAAAGTGGCTTGCGACTTACATAATTAAAATGGATTAAGTCAATCCAACACAGTAAAAAAATGCAGTGGGATTAGAACTGCAATTTAACCAGTGCATCTTGAAATAAACACAAGACGAGAGGTTGTAGGTGCAAGCTAGCATCCAACAGTGCGGGAGGTAGCACTCAAATGTCCTACTTCTTGTTCACCATCTCTCCAGCTTCACTAGGCCCAAAGTAGAGGGCAGGCAGCTCCAAGTTGACACTCTCATTAGGGGAGGGATGGTTTATACAAGAGAATGACATTTAGTTAAAGTCTAACATTTTGTTATTGAAAAATGAAAGACTACTAAAACCTGATAATTCTTTGCACATTTATTGTTGTACTTCTCACAGCCAATTTTAGGGTAAGTTTTTAAAAATCCTCATTGGTTGCATTGTATAGCTGTTTCCTGGACACACCGCATGTTAGAGCAAGAGTGCAAATGCTGTAAGCATAGTGAGAAATGTCTCTATAGTTTGCCATCACACCTTGCTGCTAAACTAGCAGCATTTTTGCAGGGCCCCAGAGAGCAGCATCCCAGAGACAACACAAAGGTGCAAACCAACAGAAATGGTTGCAATAATGCTATGTATGACTTTACAAAATGCCAAGAGTTAGGAATGTACCCCAATGTTCCCTCTAAGCTGCAGAGTCTTGTGAGCAAAAATTCTACTTTGTGAGCTACTGGTATTAAAGCTGTGAGCTACTAGCGTTCAAGTTGTGAGCTACTGCATACATTAGTGTGCTTTGGGGCCATTTCTCCTGAATTAAGACAAAAATGTGTGACCTGGAGGCTAAAAATCTGTGAGCTAGCTCATGCTAACTCAGCTTAGAGGGAACACTGGTCACAGTGCAAAAGTAGGCTCTTGAATGTCTACAAGTAATTAAAAGTCCAATAAGACATATTTGCCTCTTTCGGTATAAATAAGAACTTGCTTAGCGTGACAATGGAACCATGGCTTTCTAACCATGAGACTGAATTATCTGCCTTGGGTTCATTTGAAAGGGTTCAATGCAGCTTGGCATCAGCCTATAATGCTCCGTGGTGGAATTGCTAGATGTGCTCAGCCTCTCCCATGTTTCCTAAGGATAATCAGGAGCCAAAGGAGGTTCAGGTACTAATTCCCACAAACTAACTCTAGTATCTCTAGCCCTCCTGCCCACCATTCCCACAGCACACAAACTCAGCGTAATCCACTTCTTCCTTCTCCACTGCTGTAGAATCTCTATGAAATGCCAGGCTCCATATGGTACTACCATCCCTACTTACCAAGAAAAGTTCCGGTTTTTGTCCCTGCCCCAGGCAACTCATCACCATCCTTAATTTTGCCTTTAAAATTTTTAACAAGGTATTTCCCAAGAGTGAGATACTGCTGCTTCAGCTATTTGAGGTTCATCACTTTCCCCAGAGTCTCTAGAAATCAAATCTCCATTGTGGGAGAGCAGACCATACTACACTTCTACTGCCTATGTGTCAAATGCCCTGACACAGAGAGCCCAGGCTAGCCCAATCTCATCAGACTATAGAAGCTAAGCAGGGCCAACCCCAGTTAGTATTTGGATGGGAGACCCAGGCCTGTAGCTATGGTGCGGCCCCTTGGGGCTCAGCCCCACCCCTAACATACTACCCAAGGCATACTACCCTTCTGACTTTTCAGTCAGCATTGTGACCATGCTGAGCCATCACTGCAGCCTTTTACCTCCAGGAGCCCACCACCATCTGGAGGTGAGTCGAGGACTACAGCCTATTTATAGCTTACAACCCCCTGTGATTCATGCCTGCACACTTCCCTATGCTCCCAGCCAAGGCAGCTAGTGGAGCTGGTGCATAAAAGGGCAGAAGGCACCTACAAAAGGCAGCAATCTTTCCTTCTCCTGCCGCTCTCCGCTTGCCTTGGCTGCACTCAATGCATGCACTCCTGAGCCCCAGCCTAGCCCAATCCCACCACTGTCCTGCCTGCCCTGACACACAGAGCCACTGGCGTCCACTGCAGTCATGCTGATACGTCAGCTTGGCAGGGCTTCCTGGCACAGGGCAGGCAGGTAGGGCCGGGTTGCTGTTGGTGCGTCCTGCACTCCTCGTGCCCAAAACAGGTGGAGGAGCTGGGTGGGTGACTGGTGTGTGTGTGTGAGGGGGTGCACCGACTTACTTAAATGCCCCCCAAAGAAAAATTCTAGCTACGTCCCTGGGGAGACTTCCAAGGAATACCAGGGTCATGACGTAGAGGTGGGAAAGCACTTTTGAAACTCTCATGCCATGAAAACTGCATAAGAGGTTGCCATAAGACAGTTGTGACTTGACAGCAACAACAATAAAATGTGTACAGTCACATATGCATGTATGCTGGGACACCATAAACAGCACAGCCAGCCATTTCAAACACCATAGATAGCTGCCAGTCAAGATATATTTTGAACTGGTGATAACACTGAGGAGCAATTCTATTCCAAGTTAGATGAAAACGGCAACTGGAGCAGAACCTTCAGCTATGTGAAATGATAGGGCCCGACTCACAGAATCATAGAGCAGGAAGGGGTCATACAGGCTATCTAGTCCAATCCCCAGCTCAGTTCAGGATCAGCCTAGAGCAGGGGTGGCCAAACTGCAGCTCGGGAGCCACTTGTGGCTCTTTCATACATATTGAGCTTTTTCCCACACAGCTTACCGCGGAGCGAAGTCCCTCCTCACCACGCAGCGTCTGCTCGGATTTCCCACCAACTGCTCCGCGGAAGCAGGAAGTGCCGGGCCTTTTGCGTCGCAAATGTAAATTGCTAAAACTCAGTTTCCTGCTTCTGCGGAGCAGTTGGTGGGAAATCCGAGCAGACGCTGCGCGGTGAGGAGGGACTTCGCTCCGCGGTAAGCTGTGTGGGAAAAAGCTCATTGTATCTCGAAGCCCTCACCACATTTGTCTCTTTAAGTACTTTGCCAAGCCAAGACAGCCAGTGGCTTGGAGGATGCATTTAAAATTAAAGTTGCTTTCTTTCCACCTCTCTCTTCCTCCTCTCTCCCCCATCTATTTTCCTTCTTTCCAGCTCTCAAACATCTGACATTCGTGTCTTGTGGCTTTCAAATATCTGACATATATTCTGTGTGGCTCTTACATTAAGCAGGTTTGGCCACCTGTGGTCCTAGAGCATCCCTGACAAGTGTTCGTCCAGATCAGGGGTGGGGAACAGTGGCTCTCCAGATATTTTTTTGCCTACAACTCCCATCAGCCCAGCCAGCATGGCCAATGGCTGGGACTGATGGGAGTTGTAGGCAAAAAAACATCTGGAGAGCCACTGTTCCCCACCCCTGGTCCAGATGCTGCTTAAAGACTGCCAGTGAGGGGGAACTCACCACCTTCCTTGGTAGCTGATTCCACTGTTGAACAACTTTTACTGTAAAAAAAGGTTTTCCTAACATCCAGTCAATACCTTCCCACCTTTAATTTAAACCCATTATTACAAGTCGTCTCCTCTAATGCCAACAGGAACAGCTCATTGCCCTCCTCTAAGTCAGTGGTCCTCAACCCTCGGGCCATGGACCGGTACTGGTTCTATGAATTAATGTCCTCCAAAACATCCTATTATTAACTGCCTTGTTCAAGTCTTGTAAACTGAAGGTTGTGGGGTGTCCTCCATATCAGGGGTCCCCAACTCCTGGGCCATGGATTGGTACCAGTCCATGGCCTATTAGCATCCGGGCCTTGAGTTGTATAATTATTTCATTATATATTACAATGTAATAACAACAACAACAACAATAATAATAATATATTGGATTTATATCCCATCCATCCCTCTGAATCTCCTTTATCTTCCTCCCCCACAACAGATACCCTGTGAGGTGGGTGGTGCTGAGAGGGCTCTCCCAGAAGTTGCCCTTTCAAGGACAGCTCAGCAAGAGCTATGGCTGACCCAAGGCCATTCCAGCAGCTGCAAGTGGAAGAGCGAGGAATCAAACCCAGTTCTCCCAAATAAGAGTCTGTACATTTAACCACCTCACCAAAATAAAGTGCACAGTTGTATCATCCTGAAACCATGCCCCCACCCCCGTCCACAGAAAAACTGTCTTCCACAAAACCGGTCCCTGGTGCCAAAAAGGTTGGGGACTATTGCTCTAAGTGACAGCCCTTCAAATACTTAGAGAGAGCAATTATGTCCCCCCTCAACCTCCTCTTCTCCAGACTGAACAGGCAGTGATGACCCATCCAATTACACTGGGAAAGTTACAAGCATTTCTTTAATCTGTGAAGAATATGAAAATCCACTGTTATGCTTAAAGGCCTGACCAATCCCTTGTCATTTACTGCTGGCATGGGAAACCTAGGCACGAAGGAGCATTGCATAATGACAAGTATACCTAGCTTTTTCTCTGTGTGTGCATTTCTCTGTGACAGATGCTTTCACAGATGGTTGGCAGTGTTAATCCACTACATTTTTGGCCCTGGAATGGCACAGTTACAGCCCCTATCTCTAAACAAAATGAATTTCAGGTCCTGACTTTGTGTAGTTTACCACCAGAAATTGTGGCTTTTGCTGAGACTGCAGTAATACAGCATCAAATGATTGTTGTGCAGTCTGTGAAGAATATCTAACCACAAACAGCTGTAAAGACTTGACAAATACCACAATGTCGAGAGAAAACTTGTATTCAGTGCCCAAGCGGAATTTTACTACAGAAGACTTTCACATCTGATAACCCAAACAATGTTTGACCTTACCTGCTATTATGTGGTGAGGAGAAGCATGGATTGTTGGACTTTTTCAATTTATTTTTTTGTGATTGTTTTAATATTAACTTTGTCAACTGAGTTACGATAAGCAGCTGCTGAGGTACAATGAAAAGGCTGTTGGTTTCTTTAGGCAACCAAATTGCACAGGACTGGGTTCCATGTATAAGGAAGCACCTCTGGCTGTTTGCAGGACTGCCATCCTTCCGGTGTGGGCTGGAGTTCTCCTAGAATTACATCTGATCTCCAGTCTATACAGATCAGTTCCCCTGGAGAAAATGGCAGCTGTGAAGGACAGACTCTATGGCATCACATCCCTGCTGAGCTCCTTCCCCTCCCTAGGTTTCTCCCCCAGATTTTGGTAGAGTCTTATCTTGGCATGCAGAAGGTCCAAGGGTTAATCCCTGACATCTCCAATTAAAAGGACAAGGCAATAGGTGATGTGAAAGTCCTCTGTCTGAGATCCTGCAGAGCTGCTGTTAGTCTGAGTAGACGATAGTGACCTTGATAGATCCAAACCGAGCTATAACTAGAAGGGCAGTTAATAGTTAGGGTTTTAGAGTTGCTAAAATGCATCGGACTTACTCATGGAACTTGTTGTTTCAAGTGTATTCTCAATTTGATTATGTGTCACATTCCACCTCCACTCCTGGGGTGCTTTACTGGTCGCCATTGCTGGGCAGTTCTCCCTCTTTACACACCTTTTTGGAGTCACCCCAAGACCTCAGAAATGGTTGGGAAGGCAATTACTCCACCTGCCTTCTTCTTCAATCTGCTGGTGCTCTGATATCTCTCTTTCTCCACTGCGGAGCTCCCAGCCATCTCCTTCTCAGCCTGTCAGGCTCATTCCCTTACATAGCCCTGTCTCCTCTATCCTTCCCCACCCCTTGCCCCCCCTCCTCCCCCCACCTAGCCCCACTACCAGAGAAACCTCAACGTGCAGCATCCGTCTGGGGTGGAGCTAGTGCATGTTTGGCTCAGCCAGGTCTCAAGGCTTGGCTGCTTTGTGGTGGGCAGGGGCTGACATTCTGCTTTTGACCTGACATGGGCCTGGAGCTCTGTGAGACAGCCCTTGCTCCTGGGGCTAGACAGCGGGTGACATGATGGGGGGGGGGCCATTCCTTCCTCCTCCACCCTTAGTGATGTATCTCTGTGAGGGCAGAGTCTGGTTCATCTAATTCTGTCATGGCTCCATCCTTCACTATTAAACCCAGCCAAGCAGGGGGAGGGCTCTGCCATCGCTTTGCCCTCCTGTGCTGGCACCCTCTCCCATGCCAAGGTGGTGGGGGGGTCTGGCTGGTGGGGGGGTGGCAGCTCTGGGAGGTCAAGGGGCCCTGTGGTTTCAATGGGGTGGGAGGGGCGGCATGAATGGAGCTTACCAAGGCATCATGCTTACGCACTGCCTGTTCTTGTAATGCCATATTATTTGCTGAAGCCACACACATCTTGATGATGATTTAGTACCAATTATTTTTCATAAGGTTGCCAACCCCTGACTTGGAAATTCCTGGAGATTTGGGGACAATGCCTGTGGAGGGGAATTTATAGATGGTAAACTTAATAGGGTTGCCAAGTCCAATTCAAGAAATATCTGGGGACTTTGGGGGTAGAGCCAGGAGACTTTGGGGGTGGGGCCAGGAGCAAGGGTGTGATTAGCATAATTTAACTCCAAAGGGAGTTCTGGTCATCACATTTAAATGGACCACACACCTTTTAAATGCCTTCCCTTCACTGGAAATAATGAAGGATAGGGGGACCTTCTTTTGGAGCTCATAGAATTAGATCCCCCAGCCCAATCTTTTTGAAACTTGGAGGATATTTTGGGGAGAGGCATTGAATGCTGTGTTGCAAATCTGGTGCCTCTACAGTCTCTTCAGAGCCCCAGATACCCATGGATCAATTCTCCATTATAGCCTATGAGAATTGGTCTCCATAGGGAATGATGGAGTGCCCAGCAGATATTTCCCTTCCCCCCCCCCGCTTTCTGATGACCCTGAAGAGGGGGAAGGGCCTCCAAACCGAGGGATCCCCTGCCCCCACCTGGGGATTGGCAACCCCATATACTATAGAGTCTGCCTTCTGAAGCTATCATTTTCTCTGTACTCTGGAGATCAGCTATAATTCTGGAAGAACTCCAGGCCATAGCTGGGGGTTGGCAACCCTATTTCATATGTATTCCTATATCATGCACCTTACTCAGTTTGCTTTGGTAGTGTATGATGCAATGGTGCCTTCCAATAAGCCATTTAATTTGTATTGGTAACCCTTTGGAGTCCCTTTGGTAACCCTTCCTACTGATAGTTATGTACCCACAGGGGTGATGGGAACTCAAAGGAACAGAGGCCTCCTGCTTAATGGGCAGAAGGAAATTGGAACTTTGGGGGGCATTTTCCTCTGACATTTTGGTCTCCACTTGTATCAATCTAATCTTTTGCTGAACGTATAGCTGCATTTTACTATGAACTGCCTCAAGAATATTTGGTTGGGAGCACACAAATACATTAAAACCTGCACACATGCTTGGTTAACACAGAGGATCTCTCCACAATATGGCATCAGCACAGTTATAAGGTATTGTTAATGTACTGTCTGTGTGCCAAGGCAGTTTGCACCAGATCAGTCTACCTATTGCACATCCCCTAACTTATGAGAGTTGGTGTCCAAAAGAGAACATATCATCCAAAACCAGTCAGTCATCGGTTAACTTTTCATAACACAGTCATTGTCAGAACTGAAGTGGCTGCCCAAAACCGCTGTTCTGAACAGACATCCTAGGCCACAAGCCTTATGCAAGTCTGACCTACAAGTGACTACACCCCTGCTTTTCCTAAGAAATGCCCTGGTTGATTCATGTTCTAGCTAATGGCTTCTTGGTAACTCTCAGCCAAGAGAGAGACTTTAAACCACCGGGAAAGATAATGAAGAGCCTGCAAATGTGTCTTTAATGATACCTGAGATATTGCAGAAGATTAATGTTTGTGCCACAATCCAAACAATTTCAATAATCACTTTTATTAACAATGATGTCAACAGAAACCAAAGGTGCTCCATAATGAGAAAAGGTTAGAACTGATAGTCAACAAAAGGCAAGAAAATGGGGAAAACATAACTTGTTCACTGATGACATGAATTGCATGACACAGCAAATACTTCCACCCACCAACTGAGATGAAGTCAACATTTGAAAGCTTGGGGGGGGGGGCACACTCCTACAGATGTATTTGATCTTCACTGGCATACAGCTGAACTTTGCATGTTCTAATCAGCCAAACAGCCACTGTAACAGCTGCCTTCTATCTCCCACTTCCAGATGCTTACTTAACAGACCTAGTCCAGATTTTTCTCTGTCTGAACATTACTCAACACACAAGAAAACACTGAGAACAAAATGCTCATTGGTCATCTGGCAGGGATTTATAAGGAAAACAAATAATTGTAGATCTTATTCTTTTAGACAAAGTTTTGGTTTGTGGATTAATTGGTAACCAATACTTCTCATTGATACTTTGACAGAATAGGCCAAACAGCTCTGATGTGATTTAGAGAGTCAGTCAGCCAACCTTATATATGTATCACAGAGAAAGAGACTATATTAAACTAAGAAGAACACTTCGAGTGAAACACCAAGATTAGAACCCCTGAACCACACTGCAAGGCCTAGGTTAAGTAACCACTGGATAGATAAAATAAATAATTACAACATGGAAAGCGATTTGCAGAACAACCCACATGCATCATTTTCACAGGTACACTGACATTGCCAACAGCCTCCAAAAATTTATATATATATATGCCCTGCCTCTTTAATAGAAGCTTGTGATTTCACACTGGCTTAATAATGCACTTAACTGGATTTTATTGTGAGAAATGGCAAAATCCACTTGCAAAGAATCACACTGAAGTGCATTAAGAGTGGACTGAAAGTGTGTTATTCAGTGTATGAAAGCACTGCAGAGGATTATTTAGCTCCATATCATGAAAGCTTCCGTGATTCCCCTTTCCACTAACACAGCATGCCTACAACCCTCAGCAACCATTCTCTCTCAGGCTCAATGGCAGGTTGTTACGCTCACCACCCTTCTTGTCTGTTTTAAAAGATACAGGGAACCATAACTATTTCACGCTTCAGGTCTTCCTTCTCACTCCCAGAGACATCCACAGACACTGGGTAGCCCAGCCCCTTTTAATAATAAGCCCTCACACAGAGAGAATTACTAAGGCTGTGCTCAAACACTCAATGCCACCCTTTAATCATAGCCTGCAAAATATGTATAGATGAATATATTAAATTGTGTTTGTGTGCTTCTTTTCTTTAGACACGCAGCCCACAGGGTTAAACCAAAACAAGAAGTGAACTTTTATTTATAGTATGAACATAACATTCAGGAAAATAAGGTGTAAGTAATGTTTCACTTCTATTGAACTTTTGAACTGAAATCTGCAACTGGGAATCTTTAGTTACAAATTGACTCTTTTCAGCCTGCTCTAAGCCGCTCTTCTGAACAGATCTACTCTGTCAGACATCCTCCTCCTTTACCCCTCTCAGTGCCCAAGCTGCCCTCTACTAACTGCTATTCTCAACAGTCTCTCCCAACATTCTGAAAGTCCTCATTGGTTGGTCTGAGGGAGAGGCAGAACTTACCCCGTCTGTCACAATTTCAACTGCCGGTTCCTACACATTAAGCTTCTATTAAAGAGACAGGACATTTTTGTTCAGACTTGTTGGCAAACCTACTCATATTTACATTGCACTGAACTCTTGTTTCATTTTCAGGAAGAAAAAAAAGCTACCTGAAATATCACCTGAGCTCATCCCACAAGTTATGCTGTCTCACTATTCCCCTGGCCCCAGGTCATGGAAACTATGCTTATAACTAGTCATCCAACTCCTGCACGCATATCCGAAAAACAGCAATCAAGAGCACCATGTAATGCCTCTTACAGGGAAAGTGTATTATTAGCTACTAGGAATAAGGCCCATTGTGAAGAAAAATACAACAGTCAGGCTCTAGAATGAGGCTTTGAGTGTGTGCCCCCCCCCACTCTTGCTGTCTTCCCACCCACCCAAGTGAAGGCATTCACTCCCCCACACCTCAAGTGGAGCTGATCTCTGCTATCTGGAGAGCAGCTGTAGTTCTGAGTTATCTCTAGCCCTCACCTGGAGATTGGCAACAGCAGTTTCCCAGGAGGAAATTGCAGGTTTTGAGGTTGGAGTGTATGGAATTGTACCTGTCTGAGGTCCACCCCTCCCCAAAAACCACACTCTCCAGGCTCCACTCCTTAAATCTCCAGGAATTTCCTAACCTGGTCTTGGCAACCCTATCTACTTTCCTTTATCTGCCCCTCTGACTTCAGCTTTCCATTGCCTCCCCCTACCCTGAAGCCTCTACCTAGGAAAAGCACAGTCTTTCTTCATAGTGGGAGGAGGAACCATAGCAGCTTACATCATTCTCCTACCCTCCCCTTTGATCTGCAACAACCCTGTGAGGTAGGTTAGGCTGAAAATCTGTGACTGGTCCGAAATCACACAGTCAGCTTCCACAGCAAAAACTTGGGTCTGGCAGATCTTGCTCTTGAAACCCTAACTCCTATGCCCTTCTTCAAACTCTACCACAGAATCTCCAGGAATTTCCTACCAACCTGGAACTGGCCCCAATGAGTTCTCCCTCAAAGGCCTTTAGTGATACCCTTCAGACCAACACTCTCTTTGATAACGTTGTTGGCATTAAGCACAGGACTTCAATCTTTTCCTTCCTATCTCTCTCTCTCTGGTCCACTGCTATGGGATGCCATCCCCCCCACCCCCGTCTCTGGCTGTTTTCCTTCCAGTGAAGAAGAGGGAGGAGCCTTCAGCCAATCAAGGGAAGGCTTTCTCTGACTCTTTCCCTCCTCCCTCAGTCAATTGAGGCAAGGCTTTCTCTGGCTTTTTCCTTCCTTCCTTCCTTCCTTCCTTCCTTCCTTCCTTCCTTCCTTCCTTCCGTCCGTCCGTAATCGTTACTGAGGAATTCCAAAACTTTAAGGCTGATGATGAACAAACTGAAATTGCTAAAAAGACTTTCTATTCCTTGGCTCCATCAACAACCCAAAGGGAGACTGCAACCAAAAAATCAGAAGGAATCTGAGACTTGGGAAGGGCAGCCATGAAGAAGCTAGAAACCATTCTTAAATATAAGGATGTGTCACTGGTGGTGACTGAGATCAAGATAATGTATGCCATTGTATATCCCTATTAATATCTATGGCTGTGAAAGTGGGACAATGAAGAAAGCTAACAGGAAGAGAGTGGAATCATTTGAAATGTAGTGTTGGAGGGTAGTTCTATGGATACTGTGGCCTGCCATAAAGACAAATGTGTTCTAGATCAAATCAAGCCTGATGGAGATTCTCTATCTGACTCAGGGTGGCTCAGGAAAGGAGATTCGTTTGCCAGCACTTGACGGGGTGCCACTGATACCAGCCCCGAAGGCAGGGATGAGGTCACTTGGTGTGGACCTTGGGGATTGCTGAGCCGAACTGAGCCATGTGGCAGCCTCTCTGGGGGTCTGGCTGGCCAACGAGGATTGTGGGGCCCAGCTGCACTGTGCAGCAACCTCCCCAGGGCCAGGCAGGAATCACAGGGCCCAGATGTACTGTGCTGCAGCCTCCCTGGGGCCTGGCTGGCCAGCCAGAATTGCTGCAGGGCCTGGAAAAGTTACTGTCACAGTTCAGTTTGCACTTGATTATCCCAGATGGTGTGGCCTAATATGCTTATGAGTGTGTGACCTAATATGCTAATATTAGGGGATGTGGTCTAATATGCTACTTAGTTCCTGCTGGGGTTTTTCTACAAAAAAGCCCTGGACCTATGCATTTGCCTAGGGCTGCGGGCCGTGTATGTGTGTGTATGCGCGCACGAGCCAGATTAGGCTCTCCCCCACATGACTTCAAATAGAAAAACAATTATTTGCTTTAATTTTGCTGGCCTGAATCATTCTCCCTTGGCAGAGCACTGTTTTTTAAGTTGATTATTTTTTATGGCCCACGGATGATGTTATAAATATCCATATGGCCCTTGGCAGAAAAAAGGTTCCCCACCCCTGCCCTAAGGTCAAGAGCTTGGGAGTGCTCCTGGAGTTCTCTTTAGCTATGGAGGCCCAGGTAGCAGCCACTGCCAAATCTGCCTTTTTTTCATCTTCGGCGGGCATGGCAGCTGGCCCTTTTTCTAGACCATGATGACTTAGCAATGGTGATCCATGCCATGGTCACCTCGACAATAGATCACTGTAATGCTCTCTACATGGGGCTGCCCTTGACCCTGACTTGGAAATTACAGCTAGTGCAGAACACTGCAGCACAGCTGTTAATGGGTCTCCCTCGATGGGGGCACATGCAACCAGTGCTGAAAGAGCTGCACTATTGTGTTCCGAGTCTGCTTCAAGATGTTGGTTTTGACCTTTAAAGCCCTATATGGTCGAGGACCTGTCTATCTGTTCGGCCTATCTGTTTGGAGCCAGTTTGGTGTACTGGTTAAGTGTGCAGACTCTTATCTGGAAGAACCGGGTTTGATTCCCCACTCCTCCACTTGCAGCTGCTGGAATGGTCTTGGGTCAGCCATAGCTCTGGCAGGAGTTATCCTTGAAAGGGCAGCTGCTGTGAGAGCCCTCTCAGCTCCACCCACCTCACAGAGTGTCTGTTGTGGGGGGAGAAGATATAGGAGATTGTAAGCCGAGTCTCTGATTCAGAGAGAAGGGCGGGGTATAAATCTGCAGTCTTCTTTTTCTTCTAGCTGGCTGGCAGTGGATGGAAGCCCTGAAAAGCAAGGGAACCTCAACTGAGATCTGGGGGTTGGGAACCCTAGTAGGAAATGTTGAAGGCAGCAAGAAAAGAGGAAGACTCAACATGAGATTGATTGATGGAATAGAGCAGCAGTCCCCAACCTTTTTGGCACCAGGGACTGGTTTTGTGAAAGACAATTTTTCCACTGACCGGGGGGGGGGGGGGGGTTGGCGGCGGCGATGGTTTCGGGATGATACAATAGTGCATTTTGGTGTGTTGGTTAAGTGTGCAGTCTCTTATCTGGGGGAACCAGGTTTTGATTTCCCACTCCTCCACTTCCAGCTGCTGGAATGGCCTTGGGTCAGCCTTAGCTCTAGCAAGAATTGTCTTTGAAAGGGCAGCTCCTGGGAGCGCTCTCTCAGCCCCACCCACCTCATAGGGTGTTTGTTGTGAGGGAGGAAGATAAAGGAGATTGTGAGCCACTCTGAGATTTGGAGTGGAGGGCAGGATATAAATCCAATGTCGTCTTCTTATTACTACATTGTAATATAATGAAATAATTATACAACTCACAGCCCAGTTGCTAACAGGCCACAGACCGGCACTGATCCACAGCCCGGGGATTGGGGACCCCTGGTATAGAGGACACCACAGCCTTCAGTTTACAAGACTTGAACAAGACAGTTAATAATAGGATGTTTTGGAGGACATTAATTCATAGAACTGTCATATATCAAAAGCAACGATAGCATTACTGATCATGAAAAACGCCAAGAATTCCAATACATACCACAACCACTTATTCCCTTTCAAATTCTAACTTCTTTTGAAGGGATTAATTTGCTCTAACTTCCGGCAAAACTCAAAAGAAATAATGAGGAATTGCCTATATCCATTTGGTATCACCCCTTCTTTTTTAAATAAAAAAAATCAAAATGTTATATAATAAAGAGTACCTCTAAGTAAGCACGGAATGTCTTTGCCTCTCATTAATGAATCTAAGTAGTATGGAAAATAGGTTAGAGCAGGGACATCAAATATCCAGCCTGCAGATCAGAACCAGTCTGCCTAGGGCTTTAAATCAGGCCCCCAGGGCTCTGTTCTCCCCCTCCCCCCTCCTGTCCTCATCATTTGAAGCTTCAAGGCTGACAAAGTTCCCTTCTCTTTAGTTCCCTGCTCTTTCTGCCTTGTCTTTTCAAGCTGCAGCACAGACAAAGCTGCAAGAAAATATGGAACAGACTTTCCATCAAAGCTGTGGGGAGAACATGGAGTGGATTTTCCATTAAGGTTTCTGTGTCCAGATATATAGGGCCCAGAGACCTAGATGGAAGATCCATTCCACATTTTCCTTGCAGCTTTGTCTGTGCTGCAATGTTTTTCAAGTTCCTATAACAGACAGCTGAAGCCAGGCTTCCTGGAGCTGTGTCCTTGCAAATAAAGGGTTGATGTTATCAAAGATTCAGGTTTTCACGGCTGGTAACATCATTGGGGTTTGTAGAATCTTTCGGGCTCAAGTACCATGTTCTACTGGAGAAAGTTTTCCTTCCAGACGTTTCATTCTCAGCTGCGGAGAACATCCTCAGTGGCATTGCAGCCGGAGCAGGCGCTCTGACCTTCTTGGAAGGAAAAAGGAAAACTGTCTCCAGTAGAATACGCCACTTGAGCCTGAAAGATTCTACAAACCCTAAAGGGTTGATGCTTTGAGCCAGCTTGTCTCTGCTGAATGGACCTGACCTAGTGAGTAATCTGGGAACCTTCAGCCAAAGGGGGATATTATACTAGAGAGCAATTGCCAATCTGAGAAGTTTGCAATGCCATTTCATTGTTTTCCCAGGCTCAGAGCATTTTATATTTCTAGTTTCTGCTGCGATCCTTCTGCTTTTTCTTGATGTGTTATTTTAAAATTGTATTGCCAAATCTCACTATTCCCCCAACTTTCCATTTAAAAAAAAAAAGCAGTTTGTATTTTAAGTTTTAAAATAATATCTTTAATTGTGTTTGTCTGTCTGCTTTATAAAGTTTATATCTTTGCTACCTAACATTACATTTTATGACACGCATGGCCCAGCCCCACAAAGTCCCATTTGTGTCAGATCTGGCCCTCCTAACAAATGATTTTGACACCCCTGGGTTAGAGTGTTGAACTAGGATCTGGAGAAACAAACTGAAATCCCTAATCTGCTTTAATGGTTGCTGGTTTACCCCAGGCAAGTCACCCCCTC